>NC_068389.1:2722500-2970000 GCF_023724105.1 Carassius gibelio
TATATATAAACTATCGATGAGGGAATAATTGCTTCAAATAAAGGATCAAAACCAAGTAATTACATTGATTTATTGAACAACCCTGATGAAATTGGCATACAATAATGTAATATGCTAATATGCTAATAAATGTAATAAGTTTATTATATAATAACTAGGGCTATAAATATCCACTCGTTTTCTTGATGCATCGATTACAAACCCTGATGATGTATATGCATTGATCTTGAAACATAATTTTTCAGTTGTGAATCGCAGATCTCGGACAGTAATCGATTTAAAACGCCAAGAATCGAATTTATTGCGAATGAATTTCTATAGCAATTCAATGCTTTGAAAATATATACACATTAAATTACTACAAGCACGAATAAATGGAGACCTTGAACAGTGTTTGTGCCTTGAATCTATCTCTCACATGCTCCACTGTTACAGTCTGAGATAGTGCTCGCGCTCCATTCCTCTCTGATGCAGCTGATGTGTGATCTCTCCTTAGGACCCGTGGCCAATTATACTAAAGAGAAGTAGTTTGTCAATGGCTCTCTGCATTTTACTGACAGCATTGCCAGAGTAGTTGAAAGCTGGGTATTTATTACATGGACGGAGCAGAAATGTGTCTAAATCATACACACAGTTTCATTGAATGATAAATGTGTTTAAAATGTGACATCTGGTGCGTTTTCTTTCAAAATCATCATTCGCTGTTGGAGAGGAGAAGTTAAACAGCTACTATAGCATTTTGCACTGAAAGAAGTGATCTTGCTCTCATAGACGTGCCAGGCTTTATCTGCAGCTAAACTAAATAAAAGCAGAATAAACTGATGAAACGTAAAAAACAAAAACACAAATAGATAAAATGTATGAAAGATGCAGTGCTAACTGACATTTATTACAGTACAGAAACTATAAGTATAGCAAATATATGTAAAGCACTATAATATTTTCTACCTTATTCTGTGCAGAAAATTTAAATAGCTAATTAAATGTAGCATATAAAACAATCATAAAATTGCCATTAGGAAAAAATATAGATTACAAAAATGATTTGTCAAGCAGTTTATTTGATTTCTTACAGCAAATTAAAAGAGAATTGATTTCTCTCTCTCTCTCTGCCGTTAGAAGCAGAGCGCACAGACTCAGGGTTAATGCACGATAATAGTGCAGACTTGACACACTCATATTTCAAATCAGCAACAAGATCTGAGGTGAACTATCACATGAATGTTTTCTATGATGCTCAAATTGCGTTAAAAAGCTAGTTTTAGATTGATCCAGCTAGTACACATGTGCAGTCTCGAGCGCGTGTCATGTTTCTATGACAACCAGTGAGGGACACTTCGACCGCCAAACCAGGCTTCACATTTTCTCCCATTTTTATAATACTATATAGTAACCGTTTAATCTTAAGGTTTTAGTGGTCAGACTCTGACTTGACACAGAGCAGAGAGCACAGAGATGATTGAACTATAATAACGATCGTTCACTGACGTCATTTATTTGCTGACGGGCAAACAGTCGAGGTTAATATGAGAGTTAACTCGAGTCAGAAGGGACATGTGCACTATTAAATTTGTCATCCATCACAGTGACATCAAGTGAACTTTTGTAGCTGAAATAATGAGTGGATTAAGCTTGGACTTGGAATAACGAGAGGAATAACATGGATAACTGTCTTGTCGGAGGATTGTAATGCATCACAAGGAGTCAGGTAGATGGAAGAGAGACTACAGCTCCTTGAATTAGGTAAGACAGTGTGTTATATTTTTCGCAACAGGTTTATTGACTTGTAATAGCAATTTAAAGCGGAATGTGTGACAATTGGGTCCAGTCGAGTCTGTCTTTCTGGCGGGTTTGGGTCCAGCTTTCAAATAATAGACGGGTCCCGGTCGGGTTCGGGCACACAATTTTGGACCCGTAAAGACCTCGATCTCCAACTATAAAGGCTGGTGTAATTTGCCCCCTGACTATGCATTTAAAGAATTTACGGGAAGCATTTAAATAATCCTGTGAAACCACTTAGAGTCAGAATCAAATAGAAGCCTACGCAAAGATTCAAAGCCCTAACGAATACCTGAAGATGGCACCAATGGCCTGGTGATGCTTCACTTTACAGTAGGGCTGTAGCTATCGAATATTTTAGTAATCGAGTATTCTACCAAAAATTCCATCAATTAATCGAGTAATCAGATAAAATGCGTTTTTGCTTAAAGTGCAATATTAATTATGCAAGAGAAAATAAGACTCCTGGGTCTCTTAAATTAACAACTTAGTTTCCTTTTTTAGATTTTTTTTTTTTTTTTTTTTTTAAATGCAAACGATGCAATGCATTCATGAAAAACAAACATTTAATCATTACCCATTGTTTCCCTGCCTGTACTTGTACTGTGAACAATGACAATAAAGTTGACAGATGAATTGAGTGCATTTAAGTGCCATTCAGTTGGGGTTTTAAATAAAGCATTTTGTGAGATGCACATTAAACACACAAAACAATTATTTATCTTTTAATTATTGAAAATTAAGCAGACTTAATTTTTTGGAAAACAAAGGGGATTTACTATTAAAAATAAAACATGGAAGAAATGTTGTGTGATTAAAGATAAAAAAAAAAAGTTAGATTTTGTTATTTTTTTTAGTAGTAGTAGGATATATACACATTGCTGAACAGTTGTAATATTTATCTGTTAAATAATTGTCTTTAAACCGGACTTTTATTTTGATGGGTTGACGTACCTTTACAGTTCTGTGTATTTAATGTGACGCTAGTTTTACTCAAATCAAACGGTCAAATGCTCATGAAGTGACTGTCAGAGCAGTTCTGGAGATGTTGTTCATGTGTTCACATCTTTATTTAGTGAGACAGCAGACGCTGAAATTACCGCGAGCGTCACGCGCTTCAGTGTGTGTGTAAATAAATGAAGAAGCGCTTCTGCTCCATTCATTAACACAGACACGCAGAACATGCAGGATTCATATTTAAATAGACTGTTCTGGCTTAATATTTACAGATATTAGTCCATATCGTGATTTGATGTAAGTGAAATGACCTATTTTTGATTAATTCATTCAAAATGTGGCAAATTCTGGGCCATTCCGCGTTTAACTGTAAATTCCGTTTTTATGTCTGGATTCCGCGATTTCCTCCATGTTTTCTGCATCGCGTAAATCCTAGGGCCCTAGTTGTGGTATGCCAGCTCTATCTTGCAATGGACACAACCCACGACGTTCTCTTTACGTTTGCCTCAAATCAAAACACTGCTGACTCCTTGCAGCATTTCCATAGGGGGCATTTCGGACGCAGCGCTTGTGCCTGCTTCTGCTTTGTGGTTGCATAAATGCGTTGTGTCACATAAAAAAAAAGAAATCAATGCGAAAGAACCTGATGTGAGATTTAAAATAATTTAAAAGAGGCTTGGAGACAGAGGAATTTGCCTCGATCATTTTTTGTAATTGAGTTACTCGAGGAATCATTTCAGCCCTACTTTACAGTATGATTTAATGTGATTTTAAAATTTGCCCACCTGTAAACTCAACTTTAATCGCCATCAAATTGCATACAAAGAAATAGGTTGATGAATTATCCTGTGTTGGGCACAGGTTAATAAATTTACTTTATAAATCTAGTGATATTAAATGCACTGTTTTCTCAGAAGAATGTTAAGCAACACAAACTCAGAGTATATGCAGAGCAAGAGTTTGTGTCTTGAGCAGATGAGATGGAGATGCACTCCATGCTTGCAAATGCTAACAGTGCAACACAAAATGTGTCAGACTTTATATTCAGTGCCAAATGAAACCCAAACAAACAGCACATGAAATTTAAGACCGAACAATATAATGCAAGCACTATCAAAGGATTTACCACAAGCACAAACTTCTTATATATATATATATATATATATATATATATATATATATATATATATATATATATATATATATATATATATATATATAAATAAATAAGAAGTTTGTTCTTGTGGTAAATCCTGTACACACACACACATGAATGACCTAAAGATATATCAATGTTTGTTTCTTTTTGTCATTCAATAGCTTAGGTCTGAAAGATGATTTTGTTGTTATCAGCACTCTAAATTGTCCTAGCACGAAACAAACATAAAAAAAAAAAAATTAAGTCAAAGGGGAAAAACAGTTCAGTAAAAGGGGAAAAAAATAACTTTTTGTCTGTATGAATAGGCTTGTTTGAGATGCATCGTGACCTCTGTGAACTTGGTACCCCATGAAAAGAAATAAATCACCTTAATTATGCCATTAGTTTGTGCTACCTACGTTTGTGCTGATTTGGTGTTTGAGATTAAACAATCTTTTTGGCCGTGTGACGTCAGTCTCCACTCCATCACTATAAATCACTACAAACCAGCATAGTTCGTTTGTGCTCAATTTGTGCCCATTTGTGCAATTATAAAAAAACACTGTATATATTTTCCTTCCATAGATATAATCATACTATTTTCGGAGACTGTGATGTTACTCTCCACCCCAGTTTGTCTAAATCACCCAAAACTGGTGTCATTAATTTGTGCTCTATTTGTGCTGTTGAAATGAACGTCAAATATATTTCTCCTCAGGAATAACAAAAACAACTCTGAGCAGTGATGTCACTCTCCACCAAATGGTGTCCAAATCTCTCCAAACTGGTGCCATTCATTTGTGCCCGATATGTGCTGTTAAAAGAAACCCTATACCTATGACCGCTTTTATATAACAAACAATTAAACCTTTTATGAACAGTGACATCACTCTCCACCCCATGCAATCTAAATCATTCCAAAAATAATTCTAAATCATGGTTTGTGCCATTCAAATGTACACTATCTATATACAGTCCTCAAATTAAGAAATACAAAACGGGTCAGTGACGTCATTCTCCACCCCATGCGGTCCTCCAAACCAGTGCCATTCGTTTGTGCCATTAAAGGAAACAACCATGCCCTCTTCTTAAATAACAAAAAAAATTGTGCTGCTTTAAAATTATAAGTTTAGTCAGCTCCACGTTTTACTGACTTTATATTTCAAAGTTGACTAGGCTTAAATTTCAAGGCAACATTAAGTTGAAACTGTGACCTTTTTTATTTTATTTTTTCATTTGCTTTTTTTATTTTTTACTGAAAGTCAAACATTTTCTAATTCGTGCTTGATTTGTGCCATTACCATACTAAACATTTCTCCTAGGAATATACAAATATATGCTAATGCAGGGAGCTCTCAGTCCATGCCAATGGCTCCATTCGTTTGTGCTTAGAGGTTTTAATTGCAAAATATTACTAAACATTTTTCCACTTTTATATGCATCTATAGTAGGCCTAGCAATCAATTTGTGGTCTTTTTTTCTTTTCTTCACACGTTCAGTATAGCTTTTTTTATTATAAGGCTATTATATCTTTAAGCACTTTTCTACAGTCCATTATGTCCTTTTTGTCTTATTCAGTGCGATAAATCATTTGTAGGGGAGGGGGGGGGCAGAAAAAAAGTTAATATTAATATAATATTAGTTGTTAAATGCAGTAATAACATGCAATTACATTTACATATAGCTTATAGATAATGGGATATTAAAGATCCGGCTCTTCGTGATCCCATGTTTTAAACTTTAGTTAGTGTGTAATGTTGTTGTTAGAGTATAAATAATATCTGTAAAATTATAAAGCTCAAAGTTCAATGGCAAGCAAGATATTTTATTTAACAATTCGCCTACAACGAACTACCTGTTTGGACTACATCCCTCTAGTTCCTGCAGTAATTACGTCACTAAAACAGTTTTTTTACTAACCTCCGCCCACATGAATACACAAAAAGGGCTTGGTCTTGTTGCACTCCGACTAGGAAGGAAGAGCTGTGTTTTTGTTTGTCGCCATGTCGTCGAACCTCTGTTATTTTCATCTCGGAGTCCAATCATCATTGTTTGGGCTTCCCAGGGACGCTGTACTTGGAGATTAATGTTTACAACTTATGTTTAACAATGTTCCCGAAAATTATAATCCACATATAAAACTATGTGCAGCACATTTTTCTGAGGACAGCTACCTCAATCTCAATCAGTTTAATGCTGAATTCGCACAAAGATTATTCTTGAAAAATTGAAAAGTTCCCTCTTTGTCTGGAGAAGGCGTTGTTTATGGACTACAACCGGTAAGTGTATTTTATTATGTAAGTTGGTGCATTTAACAGTTTCTGTAACTTATTACAAAAAGGGCAACACTGTTTAGCTTTGTTAACTAGATGATACGGCTGAGCAAAAAAAAAAAAAAAAAAACGCGATTTTCATGCACATATCATCAGTAACGGCGCTCCTGTGATTAGAAGTACATCTCCAGCACGTACGTTCAGATCAAGATTGCCAGGTTTTCAAAACAAATCCTGCCCACTTGTTTCTCAAAACTAGACCAAAACTAGCCCAATCACGTTTCCAGGAGGCTAGGTGCACTCAGCTGGTGTCGAATCACAACACAGGAACCGCTGGCCCAATCAGAACTAGTCACGTATTTCTGAAAGAGGGACTTCACAGAACAAGAAATCATCAGCCCGTTTTTATGACAGTGAAAAGATAGGTGAATTGGGTGAAAAATACTGTGTTTTTTTACGCGCGAAACATGAACGCATGTTATATTGCACACTGCAAACACAAAGCTTAAAAAAAAAAAAAAAGTGACCTTTAAGAACGTCAGTGTGTTACACACTTAATTTTGGAGTCTTTGGAAAGTAGACCCTTTGGGCTTTACTTTTTAAATCAACCAGAATTGATTATGCTCCAAAATATTAAAAGTTATAGACACTGAAGTACCTTGAAAAAAATGTTACCACAAAGAATTTTCTCTTTTCATTTGATATAAAAATACAGTCCTGGAGCAATCTAGAAGAGTAATGGGTTGAAAGTCACATATCTCATGAGTTTCTATTTCAAATCTGAAGAATATCATTAAAAATGAGATTCCTGCAAATATTTTTCTGAGACTGTCAAAATTCAAATAAACTATCTTCCGCTTAAAGATTCATCTGCTTTCTAATCACATGCACCGTACTTTGACGTCATACACCGATCGGTCTGTGCAGGGCTGAAGCATGTTGAACAAACCTAATGTTAGTGTATGAGTTAGTAGTACGGAAGATATAAATGGGGTGAACAGTAGCTCATTAGCATTTAAAGAGCCATGAACCAAAACGGTCTCTGTGAACAGAGCTGGTTTGACAAGTTAAAACGTTTTCAAAACCGCTGAGGAATTTTAACCAAAATGTGTTAAAAATTATTTCAGAAATAATATAAAAAGAAACACGACAACTTGTGTGAAATGGGCATCTGATGTCACCTTTAAGCATAAAGCATGAGAGCATACATGACAATACAGTCATAGACATGCATACACGCACACACATATTGTACATACACATGCATACATACAGATACACACATACATATATACATATACATACATACATATATATACACATATATATACATATATATACACACATATATATATATACACATATATATATACACACACACACATACATACATACATACATACATATATATATATATATATATATATATATATATATATATATAGAATTACAATTAATTCTTCAAATATCAGGACATAAAATGGTAAAAAATGTATTAAAAAAAACCCTCTTACTAAATAAATGATTCTAAAAGGTCTATCATTATTTTATTCACCACAAAATATTCATCTTATTTCTCATTCTGCAGTGCTTATAGGTGATACTAGTAGTAGTAGCAGCTCAGTGTTGTCAGAAGTGTACTAGCTCCATCTTGAACAAGGAGGAAAAATAATAATAATAATAATAATAATAAAAATAAAAAGATTACCTCTGAGAGGGTTGTGCACAATGTGGCCAACTGATCGGAGGTTGACTGCCGAAGGTCAGTACCAGCCCAAGCTTGTCTGACTCGCTCACTCTCCAGAGCCAGGGATTCATGGATGGATTTGAAAGATGAATTTACTATAAAAAGGAATAATAATAAAAAAAAAAAAATAATTTAAATTCAAAGTTCAAAAACCAACCCATCTTGCATTATTGTGTAGTCTATTGATCCAAAAAAAGGGAGCCTTCTAGCTTCCAAGTGAGTTAATTGTAAATTTTCTTTCTAAAACTACTAGAAAATGTCCATTTTCACAAATTTCCAATTAATATATAAATGGCTGGCCTTAATACTGCAAGATACAGTATGTCTACTGCAGTGGCATGTGGTGTCCAGCATTCGGGTTGGCCACCAATGGATATAGCTATGGGATCTCTTGTGTTCTGACCCAATGGCATGTCTTTGTGGGCCTTCCTTTCAGGAAGAAAACCAGTTTGCAAAAAGACGCAACTTCATGCAGCTGCCTTGTATAGGGGGCTCTGGCTTGAGAGATTGGGTTCATTACCATCACCATGCCACTAGGCTAGATAGTGTTAAGTGATAGCCAACTCATGTCTTCCATGTCCTGTCCAGAGGTCTGGGCATTTGTGCCATGCCACAGAGAAAGAAGGTCCTCCCTCAGGTTAATTTGTCAGAGAGAGAATGTTGACAGGAACTTGAGCTCCAAGAACCAAGCCTTGGTTGGCAAGCAGAGCACAACCAGCAGGACCTGTTCTCTTCCTCCTGTTCCTAAGAGATGCCTCTCATAAAAAAACCACAACTTGACCCCAAATAACTAGTTAATTATAGACCGATCCCGATCATCTGATCGTGGTTGTATCTCTCTATTAGTTTTATTGGAACTTAGTGATGTGTTTGACATAACTGACCACAGCATTCTTTTGCATAGACTTGAACACTTTGTTGGCATTGATGGAAGTGCATTAGCATGATTTAAATCGTACTTATATGACCGCCATCAGTTCGTAGCAGTGAGTGAAGATGTATCATATCGATCACAAGTGCAGTATGGAGTACCTCAAGGCTCAGTACTAGGGCCGCTACTCTTCACGCTTTTTATGTTACCCTTGGGAGATATCATCAGGAAACATGGTGTTAGCTTTCACTGTTATGCTGATGATACTCCACTCTATTTTTCTTCGCGGCCTGGTGAAACACACCAATCTGAAAAACTAATGGAATGCATAGTCAATGTAAAAACCTGGATAACGAGTAATTTCTTACTGCTAAATTCTGGAAAAAAAACAGGTGTTAATTATAGGACCTAAAAACTCTGCATGTAATAACCTAGAACACTGTCTAAGACTTGATGGCTGCTCTGTCAATTCTTCGTCATCAGTTAGGAACCTAGGTGTGCTATTTGATCGCAATCTTTCCTTAGAAAGCCACATTTCTAGCATTTGTAAACTGCCATTTTCCATCTCAAAAATATATCTAAATTACGGCCTATGCTCTCAATGTCAAATGAAGAAATGCTAATCCATGCATTTATGACCTCAAGGTTAGATTATTATAATGCATTAATTAGGTAAACCGGAACCGGAAACACTTCCCATAACACTCTATGTACTTGCTACATCATTAGAAGAATGGCATCTACGCTAATATTAGTCTTTTTCTGTCTTATTCCAAGGTCACCGTGGCCACCAGATCCAGTCTGTATCCAGATCAGAGGGTCACTGCAGTCGCCCGGATCCAGTACATATCCAGACCAAATGGTGGATCAGCACCTAGAAAGGACCTCTACTGCCCTGAAAGACAGCGGAGACCAGGACAACTAGAGCCCCAGATACAGATCCCCTGTAAAGACCTTGTCTCAGAGGAGCACCAGGACAAGACCACAGGATATAGATGATTTTAGATGATAGATGGTTTTGAGGAGAACTTGCCCCACGACTGAGCCTGGTTTTTCCCCATTCGGTCACCGATGGAGTTTCGGTTCCTTGCCGCTGTCTCCTCTGGCTGGCTTAGTTAAGGTCACTTCATCTACAGTGATATCTTTGACTTGATTGCAAATAAATGCACAGACACTATTTAAACTGAACAGAGATGACATCACTGAATTCAATGATGAACTGCCTTTAACTGTCATTTTGCATTATTGACACACTGTTTTCCTAATGAATGTTGTTCGGTTTCATTGACGCAATGGATTTTGTTTAAAGCGCTATATAAATAAAGGTGACTTGACTATTAAAAAGGATTGGGAAAAAAAAATTAAATGGGAAAAACAGAATCCAGAAAAGTTATATAATGGAATTTGGAAATAAAAAAAAAAAGATTTCATAGGGCCCTATTAAAGTGTGGTAATGTTAACGTACGATTACTTCTGCTGTTTACAATTATTATTACAACTAAAAATACTAGTATGGTTCAGTACAGTTTTTTTTTTCTTTTTTTTTGTAAAATGAAACATTTTGGTTTTTGTTCAGTATCCATTTTAAAAACTATCAGTTAATTAATTGATATAAGCCAGTGTAGTCCAACCTAGGTATCGGCAAATCCACTATCGGTTGACCTCTAAACGGTAGTGTTTAAATTGTTTTAGTACTCTTTTCACCCCAGCCATTTTTTTCATATCAATGTGCAAGAACTGGTTCAGTATTCTTCCTTTGCCATTTATGAAGGTTTCACCCTAACCCCACCAGTACAAGTATAAACAGTCATTTACTTAGTTCTTCTTTGACACCTAACAAAATTTGTTCTACACTAATTTACAGCAGAATTAAAATTGTAGAAACGGAATGAATGAAACCATGTACCTTTTCACACAAGGCACAGATGTCTAACTGCAGTTGCTGTCCTTCCGGTGAGATGTCAGGAGTTGAGAACTGGGAATAAACGTAATCTGGGATGGACTTGAAGGGAAGCAGCCAAGCCAGTTGATGTGCCCAAGGGGCTCGAAGAATACTGCTCCAGAGTAAGAGATAAAACAGAATTAGTATGCCCGGAAACAGAAGCAGTAGTTCAGAAATATAAAAGGCAAGACATTCAACCCGATTATGTGCTTCATTCAATAACCCTGCAGATGTATTTGGACATAAAAATGGTTTTCACATGGAAATAAAAGACTATTTAAGGGGAAAAAACACTCCTGATGGCCTAGCAATCGATGAAAACATAAGCCAAAATGTTACGTATTATTAGAAAATAATCCTAAATTAAGTCTTATCCAGACTAATGAACATACTGCGTTTAGTGTAGGTTATTGGCTGAAGAAACTTTTCCACTTTCACTACACACACAGGAGGGTTTCACAAACACTGTTAGACCGCACTGAAACAAGGATTATGAGTGATATACAAATAAAAATGACTTAACTAAATCATGTGTGACCTTGACCTATTCCTACAGTACATAAAAACTGTTAATTACACTTCAGCCAGTTAACTTGAAGATATTGTCGTGTGTGCACTTATGCAAGAGCACACCTTTAGAGAATGAGAGCTCTTACACAGTAGTGAAGTGAAGTGTGACCAAGTTTGGTGACCCATACTCTGAATTTGTGCTCTGCATTTAACGCATCCAAGTGCACGCGCACAAACACACAGTCAACAAGCTTGCTGTGATAGACTGTGTTGACAATGATACCGGTGTTAACCCACAACACGCACAACGTCACTTGCCCAACGCGGCAGTTTTATTATTATTTGTAAACTGTTAAAATTTTAAACTGTTTCTCATTTATTTGGTTCCACAGTTATGGTAGATTTTTATTTTAAGCCGGTTTTTTTTCTTTATTTTAAATTGTTTAATTGCCATGCCTCCAAAAATTATTATTTGTTTTAATAATAAACTTTCAACATTTAATAATGATGTTCTTCATTCTTTATTGATTTTTAGTTTTATAACAATAGCCATTTAAACTTAAGCAAGTTATTTGTTCTTTTATATGAGGCATATAGCATGGTGTATTTTTATTCATTTTGTTAATAAAAGTTCTAATGTTCTTTGTTGTATTTTGTTGTTGTTTGAATTGAATTAATTATTAATTAATGCCGAATTGCTGCTAAAAGTGAAAGTAAAATACGCACGGTGCTTTTACAAGCTATTTAAGCCAAGGAAATCAAGAGAAAGAGGAAAAACTTAAATGAAGAATTCATACAAAATATAATTAAATGATAAATTAAACCGTATTATAAAATGCTTTTAACAGCTCCACGTTTTTATTTTGAAATGTACAGTGACATTTAATGATATTGCCTTTTGCAGTTTAACAACATTTGCATCATCATGTTTTTTCCCCATCCCCAAATTTCAGACCTATTAAAATGATAAACTGTATGACAACTAAGATATTTAAGTATTAGTATGAAACAGTAAGTAGTATGACCTCGCAAGCTCGAGTGAAATGTTTGCTCTGTTGAGCCTCAATACCTACATGCATCAGTTAGTGAAGGAGACTCTCTGTATTCACAATAGTCAGATATAATACAGGTGCTGGTCAATTTATAATTAGATATAATTAGAATATCAAAAACTTGATTTCACTAATTGCATTCAAAAAGGATTTCTTGTAATTTTGATGATAACTGACAACTAAGGAAAATCCCAAATTAAGTATCTCAGAAAATTAGAATATTCTGAAAGGGTTCAATATTGGAGACACCTGGTGCCACAGTCTAATCAGCTAATTAACTCAAAACACCTGCAAAGGCCTTTAAATGGTCGCTCAGTCTAGTTCTGTAGGCTACACAATCATGGGGAAGACTGCTGACTTGACAGTTGTCGAAAAGACGACTACTGACACCTTGCACAAGGAGAGCAACACACAGAAGGTCATTCAATTCAATTCAAGTTTATTTGTATAGCGCTTTTTACAAAACAAATCGTTACAAAGCAACTTTACAGAAAATTATGTTTCTACAATATTTAGTAGTAGCTAGTAGTTTGTGCACATTTGACAGGATTTTAGAAAAAATAAAAATAATAATAATAATAATACAAGACGTAGTCAGCTAGACGATGAGCTATCAATATTATTAATTAAGTTATTATATGATTCAGTCACACATTTAGCAATAATTGTTAGTTCTGTTTGTTGATTCAGGGTTAGCATCATCTGAGGTCCTCTGAGGGTCAGCATCATCTCTTCTCAGGTGTTCTGGATCCAGACTGGAGCTTTTGTAAATCCTAGTTACCACGGGATGTGAATCCCGTGGCGAAACATAGAAACAAAATACAGACATCATTAGCATAGCTGCTGATCCAACAAAGTAAAATTAGTTTAACCCAAGCTAATGAATAAAAAAGCACCTTTGATCAGATGCAACTACACTCACAATTTAAAAGATACATTATTTGAATGCTTGACGAAAGAGATGTGTTTTTAATCTAGATTTAAACAGAGAGAGTGTGTCTGAACCCCGAACATTATCAGGAAGGCTATTCAAGAGTTTGGGAGCCAAATGTGAGAAAGCTCTACCTCCTTTAGAGGACTTCGCTATCCTAGGAACGACCAAAAGTCCAGCGTTTTGTGACCTTAGGGTGCGTGATGGGTTGTAGCGTGGTAGAAGGCTAGTTAGGTACGCTGGAGCTAAACCATTTAGGGCCTTATAGGTAAGTAATGATAATTTGTACCTGATGCGGAACTTAATAGGTAGCCAGTGCAGAGACTGTAAAATTGGGGTAATATGATCATATTTTCTTGACCTCGTAAGGACTCTAGCTGCTGCATTTTGGACTACCTGTAGCTTGTTTATTGACGAAGCAGGACAACCACCTAGAAGTGCATTACAATAGTCCAGTCTAGAGGTCATGAATGCATGAACTAGCTTTTCTGCATCAGAAACAGATAACATGTTTCGTAGCTTGGCAATGTTTCTAAGATGGAAGAATGCAGTTTTTGTAACATTGGAAATATGATTTTCAAAAGACAAATTGCTGTCTAATATAACACCCAGATTTCTGACTGTAGAGGAAGTAACACTACATCCTTCTAGTTGCAGATTGTAATCTACAAGATTCTGTGTAGTGTTTTTGGTCCAATAATTAGTATCTCTGTCTTATCCGAATTTAATTGGAGAAAATTATTTGTCATCCAATCTTTTAAATTTTTAACACACTCCATTAGCTTAGATAATTGGGAAGTTTCATCTGGTCTCGTTGAGATATATAGCTGAGTATCATCAGCATAACAGTGGAAGCTAATTCCGTATTTTCTAATAATATTACCAAGGGGCAACATGTATACTGAAAATAGAAGGGGACCTAGGACGGATCCTTGTGGAACTCCATATTTTACTGGTGATAAATGAGATGACTCCCAATTTAAGTAAACAAAATGGTAGCGATCAGACAGGTAGGATCTAAACCATCTTAGAGCCTGCCCTTGAATACCTGTATAGTTTTGTAATCAATCTATGAGTATGTCATGATCTATGGTGTTGAACGCAGCACTAAGATCAAGTAAGACTAGAAATGAGATGCAGCCTTGGTCTGACGCAAGGAGCAGGTCATTTGTAATTTTAACAAGTGCAGTTTCTGTGCTATGGTGGGGCCTAAAACCTGACTGAAATTCTTCATACAGATCATTTTTATGTAGGAAGGTGCTCAATTGAGCAGACACAACTTTTTCTAAAATTTTAGACATAAATGGAAGATTTGAAATATAAGTGTAGTGTACTGTGTACTGGCCTATAATTTGACAGTACACTAGGATCTAGTTTTGGTTTCTTAAATAAGAGGCTTGATAACCGCCAGCTTGAATGGTTTTGGGACGTGTCCTAAAGATAACGACGAGTTTATGATATTGAGAAGCGGTTCTTCGGCTACAGGTAACAGCTCTTTCAGTAATTTAGTGGGTACAGGATCTAATAAACATGTTGTTGGTTTAGATACAGTGATAAGTTTATTTAGCTCTTCCTGTCCTATGGTTGTAAAGCACTGCAATTTATCTTTGGGTGCGATGGATGAAACTGAAGTGTTAGATGCTGTAGAATCTACATTCGCTATTGTATTTCTAATGTTATCTATTTTATCAGTGAAGAAATTCATAAAGTCATTACTATTTAACGTTGGTGGAATATTTGAATCAGGTGGCGTCTGGTAATTTGTTAACTTAGCCACTGTGCTAAATAAAAACCTTGGATTGTTTTGGTTATTTTCAATGAGTTTGTGTATATGCTCTGCCCTAGCAGTTTTTAGAGCCTGTCTATAGCTGGACATACTGTTTTTCCATGCAATCCTAAAAACTTCTAAGTTAGTTTTTCTCCATTTGCGTTCAAGACTACGAGTTACTTTCTTGAGAGAGAGTGAGTATTACTGTTATACCATGGTACAGTACGTTTTTCTCTAACTTTTTTCAATTTGATTGGGGCAACAGCTTCTAATGTATTAGAGAAAATAGTGCCCATGTTGTCAGTAATTTCGTCTAATTCATGTGTATTTTTGGGTACAAATAGCAGTTGAGATAGATCAGGCAGGTTATTGGCGAATCTTTCTTTGGTGGCTGGAACAATAGTTCTGCCCAGACGGTATCGCTGTGACATATAGTTAATATCAGTTATACGCAGCATGCACGATACAAGGAAATGGTCTGTAATATCATCACTTTGAGGTACAATGTCTATAGCAGTAAGATCGATTCCATGCGATATAATTAAATCTAGTGTATGATTAAAACGATGAGTGGGCCCGGTGACATTTTGCTTGATTCCAAAAGAGTTTATTAGGTCAGTAGATGCAAGTCCTAATGTATCATTTGCATTATCAACGTGAATATTAAAATCTCCCATGATTAGCGCCTTATCAACTGTAACTAGAAGGTCTGAGAGGAAATCTGCAAATTCTTTTAGGAATTCTGTATACGGCCCTGGTGGTCTATACACAGTAGCCAGAGCAAGAGATACATTAGATTTCTTTTGCATGTCTGACAGAGTAACATTTAACAGAAGTATTTCAAAAGAGTTAAACCTGTATCCTGTTTTCTGGGTAACATTGAGAATATTGCAAAAGAGGCTGGCTGTTCACAGAGCTCTGTGTCCAAGCACATTAATAGAGAGGAGAAGGGAAGGAAAAGAGGTGTTAGAAACAAGTGTACAAGCAATAGGGATAACCCTGGAGAGGATTGTGAAACAAAACCCATTAAAAAATGTGGGGGAGATTCACAAAGAGTGGACTGCAGCTGGAGTCAGTGCTTCAAGAACCACTACACACAGACGTATGCAAGACCTGGGTTTCAGCTTCACATTCCTTGTGTCAAGACACTCTTGAACAACAGACAGCGTCAGAAGCGTCTCGCTTCAAAAAGGACTGGACTTCTGCTGAGTGGACCACAGTTATGTTCTCTGATGAAAGTAGATTTTACATTTCCTTTGGAAATCAGTGGCCCAGAGTCTGGAGGAAGAGAGGAGAGGCACACAATCCACGTTGCTTGAGGTCCAGTGTAAAGTTTCCACAGTCAGTGATGGTTTGGGGTGCCATGTCATCTGCTGGTGTTGGTCCATTGTGTTTTCTGAGGTCAAAGGTCAACACAGTCGTATACCAGGAAGTTTTAGAGCACTTTATGCTTCCTGCTGCTGACCAACTTTATGGAAATGCAGATCTCATTTTCCAACAGGACTTGGCACCTGCACACAGTGCCAAAGCTACCAGTACCTGGTTTAAGAACCATGGTATCCCTGTTCTTAATTGGCCAGCAGACTCGCCTGACCTTAACTCTATAGAAACTCTATGGGGTATTGTGAAGAGGAAGATGTGACATGCCAGATCCAATAATGCAGAAGAGCTGAAGGCCACTATCAGAGCAACCTGGGCCCTCATAACACCTGAGCAGTGCCACAGACTGATCGACTCCATGCCACGCCGCGTTGCTGCGGTAATTCAGGCAAAAGGAACCACAACTAAGTATTGAGTGCTGTACATGCTGTGACATGCGTCCCGAGCGCTCGTCAGCGTCGCCCTGGCAACACACCGGAATCACCGCCACGAGCTCATCACGGGCTGAGCGGTCGCACCTGCAGCTCATCAAGCAGTGCCTACTTAGGCAGAGGAGGAAGACAGAGTGGTGAGGAATGTCTCCTGACAAAGACGCTAACCCTTACCTCCTCTTTTCCAGAGAGCAGCGTGTGACCGTCAGCCCCCACCAAGGAGAGCACAGCACGGGATCCACCACTCAGGACACAGCGAGCACGAGGGACTTAAAGCGCCACGGAGAGCACCGCCTTCACCCAGAGCACTTTCATCTAATAAATCCACCCTTCGGGGACTTTTCTCTTCCATCGGTTGTCGTGTAGTTCCTCACCCCGCCACACTGGTGGAGAATGCGGGCAAGAGTGTGAGGTGGACACCGACAACCGACCCCTGAGGAGACCCTTAAAGCCACCCGTTTGTTTTTTTTTCTGTTTCCTTTTTGTTCCCCCTGTCATTTGTTCTGCTCTGTTTTCACAGGCGGCCGCTCCTCCCCCGGCATGGAAGAACTGCTGAAGCACCTCACCGAGGTGAGCATCCGCCAGCAACAAATAGTGGAGCACATGGCCTCACGTCAAGGAGACGCCGAACGTGAGCTCGCCGCCCTCCGCGCCGCCGCCCACCGCACGCCGCTGCCTGACCCCCGTGTCCAAGCCGTCCAGCTGATGCCAAGAATGACGTCACATGACGACGTGGAGATGTATCTTCGGATGTTTGAGGCCACCGCAGTCCGGGAGGCGTGGCCAGAGGACGAGTGGGCCCGTCTCCTCGCGCCGCTGCTGACCGGGGAAGCGCAGCAGGCGTATTTCACCATGACGGCCGAGAGAAGCCGGAACTATGGAGAGGTGAAGAAGGAGATCCTAGGCCGAGAAGGCCTTTCCCCAATCTGTGCGGCGCAGCAGTTCCATGACTGGGAATATCGAGCTCGACAGCCCGCTCACGCCCAGGCGGCCGAACTATCCCGGTTGGCCCAACATTGGCTGTTGGCCGGGGGTCCCTCCGTACACCAGGTAGCTGAGCGTGTGGTGATCGACCGACTCCTCCGCGCCCTTCCCCGCGCGTTGAGGCAGGCGGCTGGCATGAGGAATCCCACCGATCTCGACGGGCTCGTGGAGGCCATTGAGCTGGCGGAGGCCGCCCAACACCGGGAGATAGGGGAGCGAGCGCCGCCTTTTCCCCGAAGGGTGGTCCAGGAGCGACGCTCGCCGGAGGGCACCCAGCGACCCGTGAGCAGGCCTGCGGTTCCCGGCCCCCAGGACGAGCCAATGCCCACCGAGCCGCCGCGTTCCCCAGGACGGACATGGCTAGCAGGCTGTTCAGTCCACGGTCCAGCGCCGAAGGCACCACGGGCCAGGGTGCGCATCAACGGCCGGCCATTCGTCGCCGTCCTCGACTCGGGCAGCGGGGTAAGCCTGATACAACCGACTGTCCTTCCACCCCGAACAGGTTCCAGGGCCCGGCTGGCGATAACGTGCGTGCACGGGGATACCAGGCATGTGCCGGCCCGGAGAGTGACCATCACCGCGACACCTGGTTCCTGGCCCGTCGAAGTGGGAATCTTAAGGAACCTACCGGTACCCGTTCTCCTCGGCCGGGATTGGCCGGGGTTCGATCAGCTCCTCACCTCCAGCACACAGCCTGCTAGCCCGGCCGGGAACCGCCGACGCCGGAGTCCAGCAAGGCGCCCTCGACGAGGCCCCGCGCTGCTAACGTCAGACAGCCCTCGAGGAGGTGAGTCCCCCTCCCAAAACTCTAACCTGTTCTTCGATGTCTTCCAGCAGATAGCGGGAGGGGGGACGCTCGCCAAAGAGCAGCGTGGGGACGAGCGCCTCAAGCATTGCTGGTCTCAAGTGCGGGTGGCGGAAGGGGAGGATCTACAACCGGCTCCCCACCCCACACCCCACTTCATCATCCAAAACGGCCTGCTCTATTATGTCGGCCAGCGGAGGGGGGAGGAAAAGACGCTGTTGGTGGTACCGCGGAGCAAAGTCCCGGCGGTCTTGGAACTCGCCCACGCCCACCCGATGGCTGGCCACCTCGGCGCCCAAAACACTGTGCAACGGATCCGGGACCGCTTCCACTGGCCAGGACTGGAGGCGGATGTCACGCGGTACTGCCAAGCGTGCCCAACGTGCCAACGGACCTCGCCACATACTCCTCCCCCTAGCCCGCTGATCCCGCTGCCGATCATTGAGGTGCCCTTCGAGCGCATCGGGATGGACCTGGTGGGGCCGCTGCCGAAGTCCGCCCGGGGGCATGAACACATCCTGGTGATCGTGGATTATGCCACCCGCTACCCAGAGGCCATTCCCCTTCGCAAGGCCACCGCCAAAAACATCGCACAGGAGCTCTTCCTACTGAGTAGTCGGGTTGGCCTGCCAGCGGAGATCCTGACCGACCAGGGCACCCCTTTCATGTCCCGGATCATGGCTGACCTCTGTAAACTCCTCAAAGTCCGACAGATCCGGACCAGCGTATACCACCCACAAACCGATGGGCTCGTGGAACGTTTTAACCAGACCCTGAAACAGATGCTGCGGCGTGTCGTGGCCGAGGACCGACGCGACTGGGACCAGATGATCCCGTATGTGCTGTTCGGGATCCGGGAGGTGCCCCAGGCATCCACCGGCTTCACGCCCTTCGAGCTCCTCTTCGGCCGCCAACCCCGAGGGCTCCTAGATGTCGCCCGGGAAGCCTGGGAACAACAGCCTGCGGTATGTTGGACCACCGTCGAGCACGTCAAGGCCATGAGGGAGCGGATCGACAGGGTCATGCCATTGGTCCGGGAGCATCTGACCAAGGCCCAGCAAGACCAGCAGCGCCTCTTCAATCGGGCTGCCCAACCCCGGGAGTTCCAGCCGGGAGATCACGTCATGGTACTGGTCCCCACCTCAGCCTGTAAGTTCCTGGCCCGCTGGCAGGGCCCGTATACGGTCACCGAACGGGTGGGACCCGTCACCTACAAAGTGCGCCAACCTGGTCGTCGAAGGGAAGAGCAGCTCTATCATATAAACCTGTTGAAGCGCTGGGTGGGGACCGGGCCCCAGCTCTCGGCCCTCGCCGCCACCTCTCCCGTGGTTGTGGACATGGACCCCCACCTCTCCGCAGCCCAGAAGACGGAACTGCAGCACCTGGTCGGTCAGTTCTCGGATGTGTTCTCCCCTCTGCCAGGGCGGACGACCGTCATCCAGCACGAAATCCGAACACCACCAGGAGTCATCGTCCGGCAGGCTCGGCGACACGCAATCGAGACAGAGGTACAGGAGATGTTGAAGCTAGGGGTAATTGAGCCCTCGCGGAGTCCATGGTCCAGCCCCATCGTCATGGTCCCGAAGCCCGACGGCACCCTACGGTTCTGTAACGACTTCCGCCGCCTAAATGAGGTCTCTGAATTCGATGGCTATCCC
This sequence comes from Carassius gibelio, assembly GCF_023724105.1. NCBI lineage: Eukaryota > Metazoa > Chordata > Actinopteri > Cypriniformes > Cyprinidae > Carassius > Carassius gibelio. The sequence continues at coordinate 2,742,727 of NC_068389.1, forward strand.
ATGCCCCGCGTCGATGAGCTCCTGGATCGACTAGGAAGGGCCCGGTTCATATCAACTCTCGACCTCACCAAGGGGTATTGGCAAGTCCCCCTGTCTAAGGATGCCAAGCCGAAGACAGCCTTCTCGACCCCCAGTGGCCACTGGCAGTACCGGGTCCTTCCCTTCGGCCTGCACTGGGCCCCCGCCACATTCCAGAGGCTCATGGATGTCCTGCTGAGGCCCCATATGGCCTACGCCGCGGCCTACATCGACGACGTGGTCATCCATTCAGAGACCTGGGGGGAACATTTAGAGCGGCTCCGGAGGGTGCTGCTGGACCTCCGCCGGGCGGGGCTCACCGCCAACCCCCGGAAATGTCACCTGGCTCTCTCCGAAGCCAAGTACCTGGGCTTCTGCGTGGGACGTGGCCTCATCCGCCCCCAAGAAAAGAAGGTGACAGCTATCCTCTCGGCACCGCGGCCCTCTACCAAGACCCAGGTACGAGCCTTTTTGGGGTTGGCAGGATACTACCGGTGTTTTATCCCTAACTTCTCCTCCTTAGCCTCTCCCCTGACAGATCTGACCAGGAAGGGGCAACCGGAGAAGATAGCCTGGAATCTAGAAGCGGAAGAGGCATTCCAGCAGGTGAAGTCAGCCCTCACCACGGAGCCAGTCCTGCGAGCCCCCGACTTCAACTGCCCCTTCCTGGTGCAAACCGACGCCTCGGACACCGGGTTGGGAGCCGTTCTCTCCCAGGTCCAGGACGGCGAGGAACACCCGGTGATCTTTATTAGCCGGAAGCTGACCCCGACCGAACAACGGTATGCCGCCGTGGAGAAGGAAGCGCTGGCCGTCAAGTGGGCAGTCCTGGAGCTCCGCTATTACCTCCTCGGACGCCGGTTCACCCTGCTGACAGATCATGCGCCACTACAGTGGATGGCCAGCGCAAAGGACACCAACCCCAGGGTAACCCGCTGGTTCCTTGCGCTCCAGGACTTCCACTTCACCATACAACATCGGGCGGGGACGGCCAAAGCCAACGCGGACGGTCTCTCCAGGATAGGGGCAGCTTTCGCAGGTCTGTCAGGCTCCACTCCCCACCCTCCCCATATCTCCCCATTGTACCGCAGGCGCAGGTCGACGCTTAGGGGGGGGGAGTGTGACATGCGTCCCGAGCGCTCGTCAGCGTCGCCCTGGCAACACACCGGAATCACCGGCACGAGCTCATCACGGGCTGAGCGGTCGCACCTGCAGCTCATCAAGCAGTGCCTACTTAGGCAGAGGAGGAAGACAGAGTGGTGAGGAATGTCTCCTGACAAAGACGCTAACCCTTACCTCCTCTTTTCCAGAGAGCAGCGTGTGACCGTCAGCCCCCACCAAGGAGAGCACAGCACGGGATCCACCACTCAGGACACAGCGAGCACGAGGGACTTAAAGCGCCACGGAGAGCACCGCCTTCACCCAGAGCACTTTCATCTAATAAATCCACCCTTCGGGGACTTTTCTCTTCCATCGGTTGTCGTGTAGTTCCTCACCCCGCCACAATGCTCAGACTTTTCATGCTCATACTTTTCAGTTGGCCAATATTTCTAAAAATCCTTTCTTTGTATTGTTCTTAAGTTATATTCTATTTTTCAGAGATATTGAATTCTGGATTTTCCTTAGTTGTCATCTGAAATATATCAGTCTGTGTGTAATGAATGAATATAATATACAAGTTTCACTTTCTGAATGGAATAAGTTAAATCAATCAACTTTTTGATTATATTCTAATTATAATGACCAGTACCTGTATATTCAAACTCAAATAAGAAACATCACTTTGAACTTACAAAACCAAGTGATTCGAATCTTGAAAGTGTTCGGGAATGACCCCAGATCTTTCCAGACTTCTTTTTGGGTTTCAGAAGACTAAGGTCCTGAAAAATAAGCACCATGTTAACCTCTTTGCTATTTAACACTGCTAATGCCATCAAACAATCACTTCTACTTCTCACATTTGCTCAGTGTTATGCCGGCAGCTGCACAAAGATAACATATCCTATTCATTCTGTGTCAGATTTAAAACCGCAGACTCACCTGCATGCCGATTCGACGTTCAAGGTCCGCATTTGTGATGGGAAGACCACCCTCATGCCAGTGAAGTTTCAGGATTAAACTCAAAAGCTCAGCTATATCCAGCTGACACCTGGCAAGTTCTGTGAATGAGAGTCTGAATGTTAGAGGAAGTTAACATATTTTGAAGCCTTCTGATGCAAAAGCAGTCTACTTAGTACACTAAATAGGTGTCAACTGACAATAGTACAATTTGTGTGAAATGAAAGGGATCAAGTGTGGGTTTTTTTGTTTGTGTGTTTGCTTTTTAGAAAGGTTTCAAATAACATTAAATAAGGTGATGCTACTTCACACCAGGTTCAATTTCTTATAAAAAAAAAAAAAAAAAAAACTAGGAAGGTTATGATAATTGCAAGTTGTTCATCTGCATTTTTGGTCTCTTATTTCTCATTTTCCTCTTGACAAGAGCCCATAGATTCTCTCTGGGGTTCAGGTCTGGTGAGTTTGCTGGCCAGTCAAGCACACCAACACTAAGGTCGTTTAACCATCTTTTGGTGCTTTTGGAAGTGTGGGCACGTGACAAATCCTGCTGGAAAATGAAATCAGCATCTCCATAAAGTTGGTCAGCAGCAGGAAGCATGAAGTGCTCTAAAACTTCCTGGTATACGGCTGTGTTGACCTTGGACCTCAGAAAACACAATCGGCCAACACCAGCAGATGACATTGCACCCCAAATCAAAGACTGCGTAAACTTAACACTGGACTTCAAGCAACTTGGGCTATGAGCTTCTCTACCCTTCCTCCAGACACTAGGACCTTGGTTTCCAAATGAAATACAAAACTTGTTCTCATCTGAAAAGAGGACTTTGGAGCCCTGGGCAACAGTTCAGTTCTCCTCCTGAGCCCAGGTAAGATGCCTCAGGAGTGGCTTAACAAGAGGAATACGACAACCAGTCCCGGCGCCAGAAGATTTTAACAGTGGGGACTATCCCTCCTTCCCGGGGGGGCACATAGCTTGAGTGTCAGTGGGCGTTTGGTGATGGAATTTAATTTTTCCTATAAAACAAAGTAACTAGTATTACTAATCATCGTCACTATTCGCAAAGAAAAAGAAATATGATTTTTCACTGGCTCTATGCACATCAGAATTGGTTCAAACTTTATGCAAACATTTAAGTCACGACTAAAATATGATGACGGTATAAACTAATTATGCATTCTATAGTAGCTAAATAAAAAAAAAAAAACCTGCTAGAACAGCTGGAGTCTGCGGCGCTTACTCTTGTTGAACCTTCTCAGTAGAGTATCTTTCCATTCATCCCGAAATTTTCTTGTCAAGTCTCTTTCAAATGCCAGTTGCACTAAATGAGCCTTTCGCTGATGTAGCATGCTCCTTCGATTGTCCGTGAACATGTTTCAGAGTAGAAAATGAGTTTTGGCATGTAGCTGTAGAAGCTCCAAATGTCAGCGCACATTTCATTGCAGTGATTACACTAGGCATGGCTTCAAGCGTGGTATGATGCTCCTGGAGTATTTGTTAATTTTTCGCCACTAGAAATCGATCTGGACAGTACTTTACCCAGGAATTGTCGGGCCACAACAAATTCTGAATGAACCACTTCTGAATTAATTAAGTTCATCATATCTTGTACGAGTTGAGCATCCAAGAAAGTGGCGTCACATTTTGGATCAAAAGCTGAAAGAGCTTCAATTAACTTGCTATTTCTTTCTCCGAAACGCTCCAAGATTTCTGCAAGCACTGCATCCAAAGTACTGTAGAATAATCGTCTGAGCTCTTCTTGATTTCCCAAATCACCTTGAACCTGGCCAATGCTTTCCTCCAGCAGATATTCTTGAAGGCCTTTGTTGATGGTCCGCTTTCGTTTGGGAGGTCTTGGCATTTCAGTGTCGTCTGCCTTTTCCCACAGCTCTAAGAACTCAGATTCACTGCGCAATTTCGTAAGGCATTCTGAAGCACAAGTAACTAATTTGACTGCACTTAGAAGATCCATGTCCTCTGACTGCATCAGTTCATTTGGAGCATCAAGCAGCAGTAGAATCTTATACACCATGTGGGCAATGAATTTGAAGCTCATCTCTGATACTTCCCTAATCAGGCCAGCTGCTTCCATGCGCACCTCCGTCTCGTATCTGCGGTTTCCATTGATTTCGGCTAACAACAAAGTAATGTCTTAAAGAATTCAGAATTGTTTTGACAGTTTGAAGATGTCCTGTCCATCGCTGTTCAAGTAATCTCTTAAGCTGCTGCCCTCCATACAAGACAGCAACGGTTGCTCCTTTATGAATTTATAAAGCAAGTTACATACATTAAAGAAGTCTTCAACCGTGGGCTCTGGATATTGCATGAACTACCACAAGATGGAGCTGATGATTGAAGCAATGCACGTACGGAATCACTCTTCCTAATTTGTCCTGCAAAATTTTCTGTACTCCATTTTTTTCGGACATGAGGCCCCGTCATACAACTGGCTCAATATTTTAGAAGTACTTAACCCATTCTTTTCAAGCTCTGTAATTATTGTGTTAGTAAGGGTCTGGGCATCCCCTTTTTCAGTTGTTGATCATGGAAAGAAGTCGCTCTGTGACATGATAATTGTCTTTAACAAAGCGAACGATTATGGAAATATTTTCCATTCCAGTTGGGTCACGTGTGCCATCTACTTTGATTTTGTACCACGAGTCTGCAACTTCTCAAACTATTTCTTCAGTGACCAGACTGCTCATGTCTGCAATGACGTCATTTTGAATTTCGTGAGAACTGTACATTGCATTGCGTGGTATTGTCTTCATAACACTCCTTAACTCTGGATCTTTTCGGAGGTTATATTCGAATAATGAAAGGAAAAGTCCGCTTCCATCCTCTGTTAGACTATCAAAAGCATCTGTGCTTCCCCTTAGCGGCAAATGGTTCACTACAAGAAACTCAATCATGTCCACTACAGAGGAGAGGTAGTAGCGATTCCTAGCTAATTGGTTACTGTTAACCATAGTGGAAATTTCAAGTCCACTTTCAGCCCGTTTCCTCTGTATTTCCAGAGTGCCATGCTTGTAATGTGCTCTTTTGATGCTGCATGTTTGTTAAGGCCTTTTCCCGCCTCTACAGCGTGTTTCCAATCACTGAAGCCCCTTACAGTGAAAGCGTTGTCTGATGGAGATATTAGATATTTCCTACATGGAAAACAAAATGCAGCATCTGCTTCTACGGAGTATTCCCACCACTCCCGTGACATATACCATGATGCAACAAATGATCAATGCTGGTTGTAGCAAAGGCGAAGAGGAAAACGTCTTAATTTAACCTGATTTGGTTTATCCTCACCAAGGTCAAAAGGCACTCTTGGTGGTCCAGGCGTGCATGAGCTGGAGCACGAGGGCAGAGGAACAATAGGTGTTGGTGTCTTGTCGACTAGCGTGTCTACTGAGTTGCTGTTGGTTGCTTGGAATTTGCACGGTCGCATCTGGCAAACTATAATATATCCATTTGTATACTGCCGTACAGTAATCTAACAAATACTGATGAATCACACAATTGTAAGAAGCTCCCTGATAGGCTAGCGTTGTTAGGAGACAAATCTCCGCCTACCACCAGTCTGACGGTCACGTCAGATTTTTGCCTGATATTTTTTAGTGGTTATGGTATGATTAAAACTCGATTCAATTTAAAATAAGTAACGTTTTGTTTTTAAACTTTTTATTGAAATTACACATCACATTTTATATCACATTATACTTTATTACATTTTTATGTTCTATTGTGCCAGGCTTAGGAGGGGGGGCTTAAGATCGTCGCTAAGCCCCCCCTTGACGCCGGGCCTGATGACTAGAGCTGTAGTCAAGTCCGGCTTTGTCGAGTTCAAGTCAAGTCCAAGTCCAGGACTAGTCGAGACCGAGTCAAGACCGAGTCCAAAGAGGTTCGAGTCCAAGTCAAGTCCAAGTCCAAAAGTTTCGAGTCCAAGTCCAAGACCGAGTCCAAATGAAAGAAAAAATGGTCCTCTTCAAGACCACATACTAAACTACTGATAATGTTTGTGATGCGAGAGAAAGCATATCTCCTATTCTAAGAAAATCATTTTACATTATTATTTGTAATGATCAAAAAGCATGTGCAAAGTAACAACTCTGTAGGACAGGGGTCTCCAAACTACATCCTGGATGGCCAATGTCCTTAGCTCCAACTGGCCTTAAAACACCTGGAAGATTAGTGTGTCTAGTAAGAGCTTGATTAGGTTAAAGTGTGTGTAATTAGGGTTAAAGCTAACAGGGGCGTTAAACAAGATCCTGGGCCCTATGCATAGGCAGTCCTGATGGGCCCCCATGGCCCCCACCCATGAAAATATCCAGGTAAAAAATAGATATTTCAGAATCATACTTTTCAAGGGCCCTCTCTTCCTTTGGGGCCTTGCTAATGAGTACTGGTTTTACTCCCAGTCCGACCCTGGGAGCTAAACTTGGATAAACAAACAAAGTTTGGAACTGTAAGGTCAAATAATTTTTATGTACTTTATTTTTTGTTGACATTATATCTGTGGTCAAAAATGTATATGACTATGCCTAATTGGCACAGTGCACAGACACACGCAAAGCTCGGGATATGACAAATGCGCGCAGCAAGGCTAGAATGGATACGTTTGGCTCTACTGGCCATGCGCACATAAATACAGCAAATTTTTGTCCTACTGTGCTAGATCTTGCATAGACTAGTCGAGCTCTGTCGGAAACAATCGACTACTCCAGCATGCATTAACCATAATGCATACAAAGTGTTTGCAAGTACGACGTGAATTTTAGAATTACAATATTGCGTGGAGCTGTTACTATATGACCTTATCTATGTTGCATGTAAAAATAAAATATGTAATGTAATAATTAGGGTTGTGCCTGAAGCCGAATACCTTATTCGGAATGGCACGGATAATGGCTTAAAAAACGAATAACGCTCAAGGAATAATTCTGCCTGAATACTCGGCTAAAGCTGACAGAGTCTGGTGTTTGCTAGATAACAGGTGAGCCAGGGCATCAGCGCCAGAAGTGAATGAATGTAAACTTTATGAGTGAAAAGAGAGCAAATCAAACACCGCATTGTTGTCGCCTCTCTGTTTATCTCTCAGAAATCAGAGCGTTGCAAGAGTAATTTTACCTATAATAATACATCATAGCTACACGTTATATTATTTTTATATATTTAAAAGGCAAATATTGAAAGCTTAGGCTACCATGATACGAATGAATGGAATAAGCACAGCACGCTCACCAATCAAACAGACGCGTTGCGCGTCTCAGTCTCTCAAAAACCAAATCAGTTCTCTCTCAAGAGTAGGCTAATAATCAGCTTTGATACGGATACATTGTCTACTTGTCCTACATGTTTGCATATTTACCTTTTGCTGGTTTGCGCGGAACACACACATCTGTGTAGTGAAGTTCATTAACATTAAGACTCGCTCAAAGTTTTCTGCGTAATGAAAATGTGCGCATTGAATGGATTCAGTCGTGTTCAAATGATCACTAAACGTTTGTCATGACATCTCTCTGCTTGCATGATAAATATTATTTTAGAAATTAATAATTATTTCAGTTTAACATGACATACTTGTTGAGTGATAACTATGAAAAAATATATAAAAAGTCATAACAGTCTTATCAAGTAACTGTACGATGTTATATCCGAACGCAGATAGGAAAAATTTTGTGATTGTTACAGATACAAATACTGGATGTTACATGAAAATGTAAATATGTAATGTCAAATATAAAGTTTTTAAAATTTACATATGTAATTGTTGCATAAGGCTATACATTAATACGCGTTTATTGAAAAAAAAAAAAAGGCTATCTAGGTGTAGACGTAAATAAAACACAATCTAACATGTAGAAAATTAAATTAGAAACATCTAAACTTTTCAGGTCGCAGTAAGTGCACCACTGGTCATGCACATCCTTTCCCGGAACAATACTGAAAGCTAAGGCAAGATGGAGAAACAGATGATCATAGTTGTAAAAGGATAGCCATTTTTTAAATTAATCTATTAGCAGAGCTACTGCAAGTGATTTTAAGTGCTGGAATTCCATTTATTCTTTACTGAAACTTCTGCGTCATCATGGAGAGCGGGTCATGGTTGCCCAGCAACAGCAGACGCCACTGGAGCGCAAGCGCAGGCTACTGAGTGCTTTGGAAATAAGGAGAGCGGCGCGCCTAGCGTTTTCCACACGTTTTCAGTCGCGACATCATGCAAATGTGGTTTTGTTTTGAAGGAGAAATTTTTTATTTTATTTTTTTTCTGGACTCGGTCGAGACCAACTAGAAGACTTGGCGAGTCCGATGGCCAAGTCCGAGACAAGTCCGAGTGCAAATTCAACGAGTCCGAGACAAGTCCGAGACGACAGAAAAATGTCTCGAGTCCGGACTCGAGTCCAAGACCGGACTCGAGTACTACAGCCCTACTGATGACAACTGGAGCCAAATTCCTTGACACTTCTGTGTGTGGTGGCTCTTGATGTCTTGACCCCAGCCTCAGTCTATTCCTTGTACAGTTCACTCAAATTCTTGAATCCAGTGTGCTTGACAATCCTCATAAGGCTGCGGTTCTCTTGGTTGTCCATCTTTTTCTTCCACAGAACTTTGTTAACATGCTTTGATACAGCACTCAATGAACAGCCAGCTTCTTTGGCAATTAATGTTTTTTTGGCTTACACTCCTTGTGAAGAGTGTCAATGATTGTCTTCTGGACAACTGTCAGGATCAGCAGTATTCCCCATGATTGTGTAGATTAGTGAACCAAATTGAGAGACCATTTTGAAGGCTCTGGAAACATTTGCAGGTGTTTTGAGTTGATTAGCTGGGTTTTTGTTAAATGTGAGCCAAATTCACAATTAAAAGAACCAAAGACTTAAACTACTTCAGTATACAGGTGCTAGTCATATAATTAGAATATAATCAAAAAGTTGATTTCACTAATTCCATTCAAAAACTGAAATTTGTATATTATATTCATTCATTACACACAGACTGATACATTTCAAACGTTTATTTATTTTAATTTTGATGATTATATCTGTCAACTAAGGAAAATCCCAAATTACTAAAGACCAATACAAAGAAAGGATTTTTAGAAATCTTGGCCAATTGAAAAGTATGAGCATGTACAGCACTCAATACTTAGTTGGGGCTCGTTTTGCCTGAATGACTGCAGCAATGCGGTGTGGCATGGAGTCGATCAGTTTGTGGCACTGCTCAGGTGTTATGAGAGACCAGGTTGCTCTGATAGTGGCCTTCAGCTCTTCTGCTTTCTTGGGTCTGGCATAATCGCATCTTTCTCTTCACAATACGCCATAGATTTTCTATGGGGTTAAGGTCAGGCGAGTATGCTGGCCAATTAAGAACAGGGATACCCTGGTCCTTAAACCAGGTACTGGTAGCTTTGGCACTGTGTGCAGGTGCCAAGTCCTGTTGGAAAATGAAATCTGCATCTCCATAAAGTTGGTCAGCAGCAGGAAGCATGAAGTGCTCTAAAACTTCCTGGTATACGGCTGTGTTCCCCTTTGACCTCAGAAAACACAGTGGACCAACACCAGCAGATGACATGGCACCCAAACCATCACTGACTGTGGAAACTTTACACTGGACCTCAAGCAACTTGGATTGTGTGCCTCCCCTCTCTTCCTCCAGACTCTTGGACCCTGATTTCCAAAGGAAATGCTAAACTTACTTTCATCAGAGAACATAACTGTGGACCACTCAGCAGCAGTCCAGTCCTTTTTGAAGCGAGACGCTTCTGATGCTGTCTGTTGTTCAAGAGTGGCTTGACACAAGGAATGCGACAGCTGAAACACATGTCTTGCATACTTCTTTTGGACAACTGTCAAGTCAGCAGTCTTCCCCATGATTATGTAGCCTACAGAACTAGACTGAGAGACCATTTAAAGGCCTTTGCAGGCGTTTTGAGATAATTAGCTGATTAGAGTGTGGCACCAGTCGTCTTCAATTTTGAACCTTTCCACAATATTCTAATTTTCTGAGATACTGAATTTGGGATTTTCCTTAGTTGTCAGTTAGAATCATCAAAATTAAAAGAAAAACATGTGTAATATGTCAGTATGTTTGTAATGAATTAATATAATATACAAGCTTCACTTTCTGAATGGAATTAGTTAATATCAACTTTTTGATGATATTCTAATTATATGACCAGCACCTGTACTTATTTAATACACAAGTTTGACAATTTGAGTTGAATTACTGAAATGAACTTTTCCCCGACATTTTAATTTGTTGAGATGCACCTGACAGAATACCACCTTTATATATGCAAATTCATTCTCTGCCAGCAGGAGGCGATTGTAGCGTGCAAGAGAGTGGTTTCCCCTGGTAACGGCTGTAATCAAATAAGCGCTGCAAATCAGCCAACAATAGCTGCTCAGGCATTACGGGCGAGATGAAATGAAAATGACATAAATCGTTTTTTGAAGAAAGCTTCCTTCAGAAATACAGTGACATAAAAACACCCGCACCAGGTTTCCACTTTGACACGTTTTGAAAAATGTGTTTGTGGCTGTCAGTTTTGATATTGTGGTAGACCACCACAATTAAATCAATATATGGGAAACAAAGCTTACCAAAAATGACCCGGCCTTAAATTGCTTATAAATTACTCCTCATGCTATATTTTGACCAAGATGGCGGCGCGAACACATTGCGAGGCTCAGCGTCTCTCCAGTTTTTGCAATTTTGCAGTTTTATTCCTGCTCATCTCGGGTCTGTTCGTACTGAACAGCTTTGCTTTAACATCATACACCCGACAGGAGCTTTTGGATATCGGTGTGGACTTTACCAGCAGTTTTATCACCAATCTTCGACTCATCCCTGAGATCGCTAGAACACCCGAGGCTTCACACTCTACCCGGCTGGGCGGAAGTGCTCGCAGGCGGCGTCGAGATCGTAAACAAAGGCGGGGGAAGCGCGGAGGTCTAAGAGCGGAGCTAAAGCTAACACCGCTCCGGCTCTCTTTACCCAGCATTTTTCTCGCTAATGTGCGGTCACTGGTGAACAAAATGGATGAGTTACGACTCCGCATCACCCACAGTAAGAGACTTCTGGACTGCAATGTCATGGTTTTCACAGAAACATGGCTACACAGCGACGTACCCAACAATGCTATTGAGCTAGCAGGACGCTACACGCTTCGGACAGATAGAACGGCAGATGACTCCGGCAAGACAAGAGGTGGTGGATTGTGCATTTATGTCAACAAAGCTTGGTGTACGAACACTGTCATTGTTGGGAGACACTGCTCAGCTTACCTAGAGTTTCTCATGGTTAAATGTAGACCTTTTTATCTGCCACGGGAGTTCACTTCCACCATAATAACCGCAGTCTATATTCCACCGGATGCTAATGCCAAGCTTGCTTTGAACGAACTTCATGCAGCCATTAGTAAACAACAGACTGCTCACCCGGAGGCTGCTTTTATTGTCGCGGGTGATTTTAATCACTGCAAATTAAAAACAGTACTCCCCAAATTTCACCAGCATGTTTCCTGCCACACCAGAGGAGACAAAACTTTGGATCATGTTTATACAAACATTAATGGAGCTTACATCGCGAGCCCCCTCCCCCACCTCGGACAGTCTGATCACCTTTCTTTGTTTCTCACCCCTAAGTATTCACCCCTCATCAACCGTGTGAAGCCATCAGTGAGGACCATCAAAGTGTGGCCAACTGGAGCTGACTCTTTACTTCAAGACAGGTTTCAACACACTGACTGGAGTATGTTTGCTTCACAGGCTGCCTGTGGCTCTCACATGGACATTGACATCTACACCTCCTCTGTACTGGATCACATCAACTCCACCATTGACAGTGTAACAACAGAAAAACAGATAACAACATACCCTAATCAGAAGCCATGGATGAACAAGGAGGTGCGACTTCTGCTGAAAGCCCGCAACACCGCTTTCAGGTCAGACGACGCTCAGGCCTACAGTAAATCCAGGGCTAACCTGAAAAGGGGCATCAAAAAGGCGAAGTACTGCTACAAGTTGAAGGTAGAGGAACACTTTTCCAACTCTGACCCCCGACGCATGTGGCAGGGCATCCAGATCATCAGTGACTACAAGTCAAGCAACTCCACACCAACAGTCACGGACGTCTTCTTCCTTAACGAGCTAAATTACTTTTATGCTCGCTTCAACAGCGACAGCAAGGAGACGGCCACCAAAATCTCAGCCTCTTCAGACCACCAACCTCTCAAACTCACCTCCACAGATGTCCACACTGCACTGAGCCGGATCAACGGATCTGCTGGCCCTGATGGCATTCCTGGACGTGTGCTTAGGGCATGTGCAGAGCAGCTTGCAGGGGTCTACACAGACATTTTCAACATGTCCCTCATCCAAGCAACTGTGCCTACATGTTTTAAGTGCACATCCATTGTGCCAGTACCAAAACACTCCTCCCCAACGTGCCTCAATGACTATTGCCCCGTAGCACTCACACCCATCATTATGAAGTGCTTCGAGCGACTGGTCCTAGCACATCTCAAAGACTGCCTCCCACCCACACTGGACCCACACCAATTTGCCTACCACAGAAATGGGAGCACAGAGGATGCAGTATGCACAGTGCTGCACTCTGCCCTCACACACTTAGACCATAACAACACGTATGTTAGGATGTTGTTTGTTGACTTCAGTTCAGCATTTAACACCGTCATTCCCTCCAAGCTGACCACAAAACTTGGAGACCTGTACATTAACACCTCCCTCTGCAACTGGATTATGGACTTTCTGACCAACAGGCCTCAGCATGTTCGGTCAGGCCACAACCACTCCACCACCATCACACTTAACACTGGCGTACCACAGGGCTGTGTGCTGAGCCCATTCCTCTACTCCCTTTATACCCACGACTGCAAGCCTGTGCATGGATCCAACTCCATCATTAAGATGACACCACGGTGATTGGCCTCATCAGTGACAACGATGAGACTGCCTACAGGGAAGAGGTACAGCACCTGGCCACATGGTGCGCTGACAATAACCTGCTCCTTAACACCAATAAGACCAAGGAGCTCATTGTGGACTTCAGGAAGAAAAAAGGAAGCACGCATGACCCCATCCACATTAACGGGATGGTTGTTGAACGTGTCTCCAGCTTCAAGTTCCTGGGAACCACCATCTCGGAGGACCTGTCCTGGACTACAAACACCTCCAGCCTCGTCAAAAAGGCTCACCAGCGCCTTTTCTTCCTCAGGACACTGAAGAAGAACCAGCTGTCTTCAACCATCCTGGTGAACTTTTACCGGTGTGCGATCGAGAGCATTCTGACCAGTTGCATCACAGTCTGGTATGGGAACTGCTCAGTGGCTGACCGCAAGGCACTGCAGAGGGTGGTGAAAACTGCCCAACGAATCACAGGGACACCACTTCCTGCTCTTGAGGACATCCAGAGGAAACGCTGTCTACGTCGAGCTCGCAGCATTCTCAGGGACTCCTCTCACCCTGACCACGAACTGTTTAACCTCCTCCCCTCCGGAAGGCGTTTCAGGAGCCTCCGGACAAGGACCACAAGATTCAGGAACAGCTTTTTCCCTAAAGCTGTCTCCTTGCTGAACTCTGCCCTCTGACACCCCTCAACACCCCCCACACCACACACATAGACTCCTCCCCCCTCTTCAACACTGATTTATTTACTCACAACAAGCAAAAAGTAACTTGTTATTACTTGCACTACTGTCTGTTCATCCAGGAACACTGTATAATCCATTTGCACATTGAAATATTTTTTTTCTATGCACTTTACTGTCCATTGCAATACTGTAAATTATGTTCTTAGTTCTGCCTATAGTGTACATACACTTTTACATAGCCCATCTGTATAGTATGTTCATAGTACACCTATCTGTATATCGTGCTTATAGTATTTAATATCTGTAAATTATGTCCATAATACTTACCTGTATAGTTATTGTACATATTATAGACCTTTATTCTGTACTTACTGCTTATTGCACTTCTGGTTAGATGCTAACTGCATTTCGTTGCCTTGTACCTACATGTGCAGTGACAATAAAGTTGAATCTAATCTAATCTAATTATCACCAAACATTGGATTCAATCTTTTTGTCAATTTTTCTTCATTTAGGACTGGTTTTGTATTTATATTTGCATCTGATTAATTGTAGTATGAGAAAGAGCACATTAAAGGGATACTTCACCCAAAAATGAAAATTAGACCGTTTTACTCGCCCTCAAAGCATCCTAGGTGTTTATGACTTTCTTCTTTCAGATGAATCCAGTTAGAGATATAAAAAAATTGTTCAGGCTATTCCAAGCTCTATCATTGCAGTCAGCGGATTGGCTATTCAACTGTAAAACAGCTCTGGGGAGTGAACAAAATATCCATATTTCAAACGTAATAAACACTTTCGGTCACGATATCTGTCATACACTGAAATATGGATATTTTTCTTTCAAAAACAGAAGACCTTTATTCAGCCGCCGGAGTCCTGTGAGGCACGTTTTATTATAGATGGAAGTGCTTTATTTGACGACTTATGGACTGTTCAATTGTAACACCCGCGGACAACAATGATACAGCTTTGAATAGCCAGGACAATTTTCAATATAACTCAAACTGGATTCATCTGAAGAAGAAAGTCATATACACCTAGGATAGGGGTGTAACGGTACGCTAAAATAACAGTTCGGTACGTACCTCGGTTTTAAAGTCACGGTTCGGTTCATACAGTAAGGGGAAGAAATCCAAACATTAAACTGCAGGTTGTTCATTACTATAAAAAGTGTAAACAAATTGTACAAAAAAAGTTTAAAAGACACTTTTTAATAAAATATATATAAAATAAAAAAAGAATATGAAATAAAATACTGCTGCAAAGTTCTCCTCTAAATAAAATACTCTCAGTCTCAAACCAATATCACATAATAAAATATAAGGAAAAATATAAATAAATAACTATGATTACAGTGCAGCATTACCAATCCCAGCTTGTAGGCCTGCTTATATTTAAAATATATAACTTTTCCAAAGTGTAGATTTGCAGCATCAGCAGTTTCAGTTTTTAGACCTGCTCAGATTTCGTTATTGCGTTGGACCGATCGGAATTAAGAGCAAAGGTCTGTTTAAATGCCGACGGGAGCTGCGTTTGAATTACAATAGTTTTTTTTTCTAGTTGTAGTGATGTTCGAACTCGCGTGATGCCTTTTGAAAACCTTAGGCCGGTGACACACTGGCATATTGCACCTGTCAAACATAGTCTATTTTACCGTTAATACTGTTGACGGTGTCCTTTATCAGTAGGCTTTATATTTATGCTCAACATGAAGTGTAGATATTGTTGTAGTGAAGACAAGATCCTGGTCTGTCGGCTGCCTCCCTCTATGTCACCTACAGTAGCAGCAGCGCGCCAGGCATGATTATGGTGTTTAAGGACACAGAAAACGTGAGGCAGCCGTCACGCAACTGACACGCAGCAGAAACGCCACACTCACGCCACGCAGCCAGTGTGTCACCAATCTTTGGTGATAATATAGCATAATGAATGATTTAAGCAATTTTTTGAGTCTGGGTCATTTTTGCCCTGGAGCACCACAAGTGTAACAAGGAAAAAAATCTTCAAAAATCTTTTTCGGGAAAAAGAAACTTCTCGGGGCAAAAAAGACCCGATCACAACATGAGGATTAAGAGAGCGCATCTGCACACCTTTCGAATAGCACATCAAGAACCAGGTTGACCGGGTACAAGGTACTATCAGTTCTTTAAAAAACCTGTTACCGTAACTTTCAACTATGTACTGGATCTTTTGACAACACTAATTGCAAACACTGAAGATTCTCAAAATGCATATATAAAAGTTGTCCCAAATTTTTCTAGTGTTTTATAATGTCGATTTAAATGACATTTCTTCAGGACCTACACTGACTCCATATACTCATGCTAAATTAAAAAAAGGTATTAGTATTGCATACCTTGCTGGCAAAAGTCAGCTTCCTGTGTCTTTTTGAGCCAATCAGAAACTTTAGTATTTCCTCGAGATGAAGAGGCTGATGGGAAAACCTGCATCTCTGACCCAAACAATGATGGTGAGCTCTGATAATGTGGCATCTAGATAAGAGAAAAGTTCAGAACCTCTCAATGGGGAAAATTCAAACCAGTGAAAAAAAAAAAAAAAAAAAAAAAATTACTTTTTTTTTCAAAAGCAAAATCACATTTAAGATGAACATTAATGCCCACCATCGCTCTGTTTCTCTGTGCAAGACTCGTGGCAGGCAAAGTGCTGCCGTTTCCTGTCGAGAGGGCTTGAAGGACCCCCTGGTGTAGGTTTATAGCCTCGTTCTTCTTGAAATGCCGATGGGCAGTCAGTTTGGTTAGCCAGATATAGAAGATATCATCACTCTTTGCCTGGAAGGAGGAGACAAGTCAACGCACCCACAAACAAATAGTTACAATTAGAGTTTTTCACAAGCAAATCCAATGTGTTATGATTAAATTTTATTCTATCATTTTGCATGTCATCGCTGTCAGAGACACTCCCCTAGAAGAGGCCTCACATCCCACGTTTAGGTCTAATGATGAGCTGTGTTGCCAACCACAGAATCGTCTGTTCATCTTTTGAATGACCAATCAAGTTAGTGTTCAAGTTAGTCAAGCAAATGCTCTGCTGGAGTAGCTCCGTTAAGACTGTTGAGGAGACAAGAGGCCACTTTTCAACCCATTCCCACTTTCTAGTGTTTGATTAATACCAGGGATTGAAAAAAAAAAAAAAAAAAAAATCTAATCTGTTCACTCAGAGCAGAATCAATATTTTAACATTTACGTTCCTGCGTTCCTCTGATATTATTACCATTCCGGTTCGGGAGGAAGAAATACCGGTTAATAACATTTGTTTAAATCAATATTCTTTGCCTATAATTTGCCTAATAATAATAATAATAATAATAATAATAATAATAATAATTATTATTATTATTATTATTATTATTATTATACAGCAATTTCTTTACTCAAAAAGACAAGGAAAAAAAAAGACAAAAAAAAAATAATAATTAAGGTGAAGCTGATGCCTACCACTCTCATTGGGCAAATGGTTCCATGTTCCCGATGTATCTGTATGCTAAAATATTTGTACTTCCATCGACATAAAACATCATCCTGCACATCGGCTATATCAGCACAGTGAGGTGTGGTCACACTGAACGCAACATTGTACAACGGAGCAGTGTTACTTTGTTTTTTTAAACTGTATTTTATTTTGTAATGAACAGGCTTCAATATAGCAAAATTATGTTGTGTCAGCGCGTAAGGTCATACCAACGCTGTTTGGTTTTACAGAAGCAAGATATTAAAGCTGTCAAACTTCTGCTAAATAATTAAAACTGTAAAGCTTTTGTAAAATAAAGAAAACATTTCTCTGCGGTTTCATTTTCCTTTCCGAAAACTTTGGAACACATCACAATGAAATGTAATTTAGCACATTTTTTCTTTCATTTCGTTAATCTGTCAATATGATTTAAATAGATTACATATATTTAGTGTACAGTATTGTTCAAAATAATAGCAGTACAATGTGACTAACCAGAATAATCAAGGTTTTTCGTATATTTTTTTATTGCTACGTGGCAAACAAGTTACCAGTAGGTTCAGTAGATTCTCAGAAAACAAATGAGACCCAGCATTCATGATATGCACGCTCTTAAGGCTGTGCAATTGGGCAATTAGTTGAATTAGTTGAAAGGGATGTGTTCAAAAAAATAGCAGTGTGGCATTCAATCACTGAGGTCATCAATTTTGTGAAGAAACAGGTGTGAATCAGGTGGCCCCTATTTAAGGATGAAGCCAACACTTGTTGAACATGCATTTGAAAGCTGAGGAAAATGGGTCGTTCAAGACATTGTTCAGAAGAACAGCGTACTTTGATTAAAAAGTTGATTAGAGAGGGGAAAACCTATAAAGAGGTGCAAAAAATGATAGGCTGTTCAGCTAAAATGATCTCCAATGCCTTAAAATGGAGAGCAAAACCAGAGAGACGTGGAAGAAAACAGAAGACAACCATCAAAATGGATAGAAGAATAACCAGAATGGCAAAGGCTCAGCCAATGATCACCTCCAGGATGATCAAAGACAGTCTGGAGTTACCTGTAAGTACTGTGACAGTTAGAAGACGTCTGTGTGAAGCTAATCTATTTTCAAGAATCCCCCGCAAAGTCCCTCTGTTAAAAAAAAGGCATGTGCAGAAGAGGTTACAATTTGCCAAAGAACAAATCAACTGGCCTAAAGAGAAATGGAGGAACATTTTGTGGACTGATGAGAGTAAAATTGTTCTTTTTGGGTCCAAGGGCCACAGGCAGTTTGTGAGACGACCCCCAAACTCTGAATTCAAGCCACAGTACACAGTGAAGACAGTGAAGCATGGAGGTGCAAGCATCATGATATGGGCATGTTTCTCCTACTATGGTGTTGGGGCTATTTATCGCATACCAGGGATCATGGATCAGTTTGCATGTGTTAAAATACTTGAAGAGGTCATGTTGCCCTATGCTGAAGAGGACATGCCCTTGAAATGGTTGTTTCAACAAGACAATGACCCAAAACACACTAGTAAACGGGTAAAGTCTTGGTTCCAAACCAACAAAATTAATGTTATGGAGTGGCCAGCCCAATCTCCAGACCTTAATCCAATTGAGAACTTGTGGGGTGATATCAAAAATGCTGTTTCTGAAGCAAAACCAAGAAATGTGAATGAATTGTGGAATGTTGTTAAAGAATCATGGAGTGGAATAACAGCTGAGAGGTGCCACAAGTTGGTTGACTCCATGCCACACAATGATGTCAAGCAGTTTTAAAAAACTGTGGTCATACAACTAAATATTAGTTTAGTGATTCACAGGATTGCTAAATCCCAGAAAAAAAAAATGTTTGTACAAAATAGTTTTGAGTTTGTACAGTCAAAGGTAGACACTGCTATTTTTTTGAACACACCCCTTTCAACTAATTGCCCAATTGCACAGCCTTAAGAGCGTGCATATCATGAATGCTGGGTCTTGTTTGTTTTCTGACAATCTACTGAACCTACTGGTAACTTGTTTGCCACGTAGCAATAAAAAATATACTAAAAACCTTGATTATTCTGGTTAGTCACATTGTACTGCTATTATTTTGAACAATACTGTATATGCCTATATTCGTTTTTGTATAAGCCTATAGTTTTTCAGTTTTCTTCATTCACAGAAGCGCTGCAGGTGTGATCTGTTGAATTCATCTTACACTATCCTCAGATAAACTCTAAGGGCGGTGCATTGCCATTGAGACTGACCTATGATGAGCTCACAGCTGAGTTGGCTTCAGTATCACATTTGCTTATGATGGACTACTCGAATTTGTGATTGGTTGACAGCAAATTTTAAATATTAAATGGTATAATAAAATAAATAATAAATAATAAATAATTATTAACCTGTAAATGGCCTGTAAATTGATTCTGTTCAGAACCATAAAATTAGATTTTGTTTCCGTTTCTGTCAAAATTTCGTTTGTTTCCGGTTTTCGTTTTCGTTCCTTGCACTGGTTCAAAGCCTTGATTAATACGGCATGTCTAAGACTTTTGAGCATCATTCTACAGATCCGAGAAGTAGCCGTTAGCTTTTTTCTGCGACATGCCATATTGCTTCCATTGAGAAACACTTACATCAGCAAACTGACAGTAAAAGGAATGGGAACTGGCTTGAGTGACGCTCGGCTTGACATTTTTATGTGCCATGTTTTTGAAGTTACTTTTAAAAAGATGGTCTCAAGAAGCAGCAATCAGTTTCATACATTTTTGTACGGTTGTTGTTGTGCTCTTTCTGAGTGAATGCTTCCAGTATGTGTGTGTGCGCTCCTACAATAAATGCGTCCTGTATATGGGTGCAATCGTGCTGTATACTGCAAAAGATTGTTTTATTTATAGGCTAAATTTAAAAAAAAAAAAGAGATCCCTATCAGACTTAATTGTGTAGAGTTGTTACTGAATTTGAAATACAGCAAATGGTCACTTTACACAATCATGAATGGCCATGGTTTACATCACTGTCCTATATAGTCCTACTATGTATCATATGTAACTAGTGTAGTTGTGATTAAATATAGAAATTCATTTGAAATAACCCAATAAACATCAACAATCATAACTATTTGGGTTTTAAGACAAGTTAGGGGCACTTAAATTTAAGTTATTTACATAGATTTTTAAGAATATTCCTTTTAAGTATAAAGTCTTAGGAACAATCATAAGAGAAAAAAAAATGAATATTAAGAAACATTTTGGAATACAAAATATTCTTACATTTTATTTATTAAATCAACTGCCATTTTTTCTTAAGAACGTTCTTGTGATTCCGTCCCCTGGTTTATTTGTTTTGGCTAGTAGAAGTTCTGAATGGCTGTAGGGAACTATGAAATCAGTTTTTTTTTTTTTTTTTTTTCAAATTCCGTTTTTTCCCATTTGAATTTTTCTGGATTCCAATTTTTTTTTTTTTTTAATTGCATTTTCATTTCATCTGATAAAGCAGTGTTCATGAGTGGAGCTGCTTTGATTACAGCCATTACCTGAGAAACCGCTGGTTCTGCCGCTCTTACAGCCCCTTCTGCTGGCAGACAATCAGTTTGCATTTTCAATAAGCCCTGTCTCCAGCAACATATGTTTTTGTTGTTGCTCAATTTTTGTTTTGTTTTCTGAAGCAGCTTGGAGCACGTTTCAAACTCTTTAGTCCAGTTGAAGCACATTTCAATCTATAAGAATAATCAGCCTACATCAAAGGTTTTTAAACAATACGGTTTTACTTTTTTTATCATCATCTTCTGATCTAAAATACACCAAAAGCAGTACAATTTTTAAATATTTTTACCATTTCAAATAACAGCTTTTTAAAATGTAATATGTAAAATGTAAACAATACTACAGTCTTCAGTGCCACATGATCTTCAGAAATCATTCTATTATGACAATTTGCTGATTGTCAATAACAGTGGAGTACATTTTTTTCAGGATTCTTTGATGAAAGTTCCAAAGGTCAGCATTTATCTGAAATAAAGCTTCAAAAGTTTTTTTTTTTTTTTTTCAATATTATTATAGAAACTACTTACATTTAACAAGGATGCTTTAAGTTGATAAATTATGTCGAAAGACATTTATAATGTTACATAAGATTTATATTCAGGCTTGGGAGGGTTACTTTAAAAATGTATTCTGTTACAGTTACTAATTACTTCATAAAAAAAGTATTCAGTAACGTAATCCAAGGACCACAATATGAAAGTATAACTGATTACTTTTGGATTACTTCAAGGTCAAATATTATTTTTTTAAAACAACAACATTTATTAATTAAGAATTTCACAGCCCTGAATTAATATATATGTAAAGGACTATACAGACATCTAGTGCATGGTATTGGTATTACAGATTATTATAATAATATATAATAGAAAATATAATAAGAAATAATTTTAAGGAAATGTTTCTTCAACAGGAAAATAGAGAATACAAATTCAATTTTTTTTCCAATGAAAATATAATAAGAAACATTTTTAGACAATGGAAAAGGATAATAGAGAATACAATTATTTTATTTTATCAATTAGAAAACTAATTTTTAAAAGTGCAAATGCTCCTTTAGGTTGGATGTCGAATCCTTCAATGAAGAAAGTGTTTTCTTTGCTGGAAGGCACAGTTTGCACTGTACAACGTTGTTTGCAATTTCTTCTTTTTAAACAAAATAGCAGCGGGATTTCCATGAAATGAACGCGTTTTTGCCATAGGTTTTTGCAGGAGACTTAGGAGATTGCAGACAGCTGTTATTTGCGTTGCACCAGCAGGTGGCACACGTGACTTTTTTTTTTTTTTTTAGTTTTAAACATTACATTTACTGATAAAGTTTTATATTTAATGCTAGAAAATTATGAGAAAAAAAAACACACACACAAATTAGATTATTTTATTTAGACATGAAAAGATTAAACGTTTTTTTTAAATTCACCCAATAATATAAATTGTCATCATTTACTCTCCCTCAAAGATGTTATGAATGAGTTTCCTGTTAAACACAAAATATATATTTTTTGAAGATTGTTTGCAAGCAAACAGTTTACAGTAGCCATTGACTTTCATAGTATTTTTTTCATACATCTATAATACTCTTCTGCCATTCATAAGTCAATGGCTATCATCAACTGCTTTTTTTTATTATTATTATTGAGATACCAAAAAAATTAAAAAAGTCTACCATTTGGTACAGTCGATATACATTTTGCTTTATGTAAATGATATTTTCCTAACAGAGTAAGAAGTTTAATAATATTATCCATTTCCAATAAACCAGTATCACAATCAATAAACAAGACCATTACATCGGTTATTGTGACAAACTTATAAAATAACTCAAAAAGAAACCAAGAAACTTGGGACCAAAATAATTTAGTATAATTACAACTGAAAAATAAGTGTACAATTGTTACATTTTCTTCTTTACAGAAACTACATAATGGCGAAAACCCTTCTTTAAACTTACTAATAAAATCATTACATGGATAGTATCGGTTTATTATTTTAAAGTGAGTTTCTTTGACTTTATTAGGAATTACATATTTATTTATATCTGACCACAAATTCTTAAAACCAATGAAGTGGTAATCCTGTTTCCACTTCACCATTGCCTTAGGTGAAGAACTTTTTTCTTTAGTTAAAATTCTTCTAATATATATATATATATATATATATATATATATAATTAAATTTTTTTGTCTCTAATGGAAAGACCCCCAACATTCAGACTAGGAAGATAACCAATTACAGGATTATACATCTTTTCGTTTTTTTATAAGATAAAGTAGTTTCGGGGAGATACAGTGAATGAGTTTAAAATATTCTTTAGAAGACTTGTCCCAAAATAATTAACAAATTCATTATAATTATAAAGGTCACCTGATTGATTTATCAATTCTGTAACAAAAATTAAACCTTTGTTAAACCAATCGCTCCAAAAAATGGATTTGTTTTTGAATAATATATACTGGTTATTACAAGGAATGTGGAGAGAAATTGTGTTTGTAAACTAATTTCCATGCATTCAAAGCTTGTTTGTGAAAGTTAGACAACTTAATTGGGAGTTAAGTACATTTAAAATCACAAGCAAGTAGAATATTAAGACCACCACATTCTTTGAAGATTAGATTGGGAATAAAGAACCATGGAAGGTTATTTTCACAAAGACAGTTTTTGATCCAGTTATTTTTAAATATATTACTGATAGTGTCCAAGTCTAAAGCATTAAGTCCTCCTTCTGATACACTTCTGAATATGGTTTTTCTTTTAGTATATTTTGTTTTACCTCTCCAAATCAATTTAAATAAAATGTTATCAACTGCGGCACACATTTTAGAATCTACATAAAGAGATAATGCTGGATATACAATTCTGGAGATCCCTTCAGCCTTTGAAATCAATACACGACCTTGAATAGATAAATTTCTTTGGAGCCAACAGTTAAAGATATTTCTTGTTTTTTGTAATCTTTGCGTAAAATTCTCTCTTAGTCTCTCTGTGTCTGATTTACTAATTACAATACCCAAGTATCTAACTAATTGTTTAACCTGTATTCCAGATATACTTGAGTCTTCTAGTTGGTGTATAGCCATAATCTCACTCTTAGACTGATTCACAGATAGACCTGAGGCATCAGAGAACAATTTGGGTGCCTCCAGAATAACAGGGACCTGATCTATGTTTTTCAAAAATAAACAAGTGTCATCAGCAAATTGACTAATCGTTAAAGTAAAATCTCCTATCTCAATACCTTTGATTTAAGAGCAATGCAGAGTGTAAAGATTCAAAGTTTCAGCTACTAATAAAAATGGGGAAAATAGGGCATCCCTGTCTAATGCCTCTTTGGATGCCAAAACGAGAAGACGTACCACCGGATAAAGAAACACTACTTGAGATATTATTATAGAGTGTGTGCATCATATTTGTAAAAGTTGGGCCAAAACCAAAATGATTAAGAGCTTGATGCATGAAATTGTGCTCTACTGTATCGAAAGCCTTATAAAAATCTAAAAACAAAATAAGAGCTTCCTCATTTACTAAATCTGAATAATCTAAAAGGTCTAAGACCAGTCTAATATTGTTTGAAATATTTCTTCCTTTCATAAATCCAGACTGTGTGATATGATTTCCTCCAAGCATGGTTTTAACCTATTGGCATATATAGAGTTAAGCAGTGTGATTGGGCGCCAGTTATCTAAATACAAAACATCTTTATTTGGTTTTGGAATTAGAGTAATTACTCCCTGTTTCATAGATTCTGTAAGTTCTCCATTTGCTGCACACTCATTGAACACATTCAAAATAAACCCACTTATTTCTTCCCAAAAACATCTGTAAAACTCAAATGGTAAACCATCAGGTCTTGGGCTTTTGTTAAAAGGTGTTTTCTTAATGATATCATCTAATTCTTTTAAATGACATCTCCTCTTCACAAAGGTTTTTGCCATTTATACTTATACTAGGAGTGAAAGGTTGTATCTTGTTAAGAAATAAATCACTAGAGACAGGATTAAAATATGATGTATATAATTTTTGGTAAAAGTCTGATTTTTTTTTTTGTCATCTGATATAAGAGTGTTGTCAATATACAAAGAGGAAATTTTTTTAAGTTCGGCTCTTTTTTTTCCAAATTGAAAAAGCAAGCAGAGTTTTTTTCTCCGACTTCTAGCCATTTGGCCCTAGATCTAATAAAGGCCCTCTTAGCCTTTTCTATACAAAATTAATCTAATTTTTCTCTTAATAGATATAACTCGCGTGAGTCATTAATCAAGCTGCGCTTAATATCGTGTTATTATGCCAAAATACGGATTTATTTAGTTTTAAATGAAACCATTGTAATCCTCAAAGTATTCCCCCTTTTTTCAAAATGTAACTATAATCTGATTACTACGTTTTTTGATGTAACTGTAACGGATTACAGTTACTGGATTTTTGTATCCTCCTGATTACGTAACACCTTTACATGTATTCCATTACTCCCCAACCTTGTTTATATTTCAGATAGAAATATGATGCTGTTCTTCTAAACTTTCTTTTCATCAAAGAAACCTGAAAAAAAAAAAAAAATCTACTCCGCTCTTTTCAACAAATGTTTTTGAGCAGCCAATCAATATTAGAATGATTTCTGAAGGATCATGTGACTGGAGTAATTATGTTAAAGCTCAGCTTTGAAATCACAGGAATAAATTAAATTTTTAAAATGTGTTTAAATAGAAAAGATATTTTAAATGGTAAAAACATTCCAAAATGTTAATGTTTTTTGCTGTATTTTGGATCAAATAAGTGCTGGCTTGGTGAGCAGAAGATAATTCTTTAAAAAAAAAAACATTAAAGATCTTACTGTTCAAAAACTTTTGACTGGTAGTGTACAGTTTGGTAGCCTATATTTTGAAGTTAAAGATATTAATATTAATGAGGCGAGTCGGAGAGGTTTATTTGACAGTGATTCCACATGTCTTGTTTGTATTAAGGCTAAATACTAAAAGGTGAATATTTATTTATTTGTGCCATATTTTCCACCAAAAATATTACATAGTTTTATAGGAATAGGTTTTATCGATCTGGCAAATTAGTTTTTCATAAATTTGTAGGTACAGACATCTGTTGTGGCTGTTCTTGGCAGTTTTTGAGGCTTTTTTTTTTTTTTTTAAATAGGCTACTGTTCAAATCAATATCTAAATTTTATCGTATCGACCGTAATTAAGAAATATATCATGATATAAATTGAGCATATCATCCAGCCCTACAATTTTCTGTGCAAGACATTCAGACACTCGGCAGACAGCAAATATTACAAAACAGTTGTCATTTAAATTGTAAATTAAAATAATATCTTTAATAATGCACTGTTTTTCTTGAAGCATATAATGAATGTTGGTTATAATGGTTTGAGTGCAATTTGGACACTCTTGTTTATTTATTGAGGATTTATTTACTAGATTCAGACTCTGTAATGTGGGCAACATGAGATACTGTAATGATTTACAACATCAAATCACTACTACTCTAACATTCTTAGTTCTACATATACATACCTTGACATGGTACAAGCTGTCGCCAGCATCAAGATCGATGCGCTTAGATTTCCTATTCACAGACATGACCGCAAGACTAACATCTAAAGCACCGTAAAACTTGCCTCTGACAATCTACGGATTTGAGAAAAGGACATTACTACATTGTGATTTTAATCACTATAATAAGAGATAGTAGTTTTGCTTACATCCTGTTGGGTCTTTGAATATTGGAGAACCCCCTTATCTAATACAAAATATCTCTAAAAGAGAAAAACATTGCATTGGTTTTGATTTGATCTGCTGTTAAACCCACACACTCCTGTAACGGCAGCACAGGGTCTTTACGCCACTCACGACAGGTCAGTCAACCGCTCTCAGGATTTCTTTTTGTTCTGGTTATTAACATATGAATTGTAATTTCCTCTTAAAAACATAATTGGTAACATAACTTTATACTTTTTTTTTTTTTTTTTTTCTCTCCCAATGCAGAACTCCAGGGATTGGGAACAAAAAGAAATCCTGAGAGCGGTTGACTGACCTGTCGTGAGTGGCGTAAAGACCCTGTGCTGCCGTTACAGGAGTGTGTGGGTTTAACAGCACAGAGGACAGCACTCACTGATTGAGGATGTCTGAAGTCAGCCATTGGTATAGGTTGTATATGTTCAGAAGTCGGGCTGGATGCTTCCATCAAACAACATATGGTCTGAGATTCATCATTCAAACAAGTACAAATAAGTGGAAAACAACTTGCAAGAACTCAGAAGCTTCACAATGAAAGAATTCAGAAAAACATTTAGAATACATTTCAGAAACAGAAGTCTTTTTTTTACAATTTATTACATTTAGTCCATTGGAACTGTGACTAAGACTTTCTAATCACTTCAGACACCACAAAAATAAAATGGACTAACTCACTTGTTGGTATTAACAATAATGCGTATAGCTTAAGGGAATAAGATCACTATAATAATTATTAAATATCAGCCAAGTGCTAACAATGCAAAAGGCACCTGTTAAGTCTGTTAATACTATCATTAATCTTCGGTCATGAGTCAGTGGCAGCCCACAATCACATGGAGGAAAGTGAAATAAGGCACAGTCGTACCAGGGACTCGGATAGAGGCAGCAAATATGGGTAATTTCCTCAAAACCTGCAGCTACACCTAGTTGCAATTACGTTTCTGCTTATAAGTTTTGAAAATGCTTTTCTAACACACACACACACACACACACACACACATATATGGCATTATTTATTTTTTGGTAAATGAATTACACTAAATTGTCCAATTTCTCAGGAAGTTATTTAATAAAGAATCAGAATTGTACCTCCTCTTTAGCATTATAGGGTGTAACACAGGTGTCTTTAGCTTGAGATCCATATATGAGATCGACTGCCAATCAAACTTCCCAAAGTGATTATCAGCTGATAGCAATTGGCTGCCAATCAATCGGAGCACCCCTAAAAATAGGTAATAATAAGATAAACACATATAAATTACTATTTAACTTATACTTTTAATAGTATTTTTGTGCAGCTCCTGCAGGGGCAGAAACCTTTCTGAAATAGTTATGCATGCATAACTACACAGACTCATTCTAGCATTTGATGCGGAGCAGGACTTCAGATTCGAAGCCCTTAGAAGAACTAGTGTAGGAAGTGATTCAGCCATCCATTTGAAAAGCACCCTGTATTTCAGCAGTGAATGGTTCAACCCACAGACTGTAGAAGAATCAACCCTAAAGCTCCATTTCATTTTAAGAACCACAGCATCAAATAATTTTCAGCATAATTATAACCTCTGAATTTATACTGGAAAAACTCATAACAGATAATAGCTAATCTACACTTTGCAAAACACGAAAGACCATAAGAAGCAGGTTAAACATTTATGCTAGAATGCTGAAAGGTACAAACAAAGCTCAATTTTTTTTTTTATATAAATTACAAAAAGGCCAAAATCTAAATGTTTTAAATTTATAATTAGTCATTGTCTATCTTGTGTGACTCGTCTTTCACAATGAATTTGAGCAATGTGAACAAACAGGTTTGGGAGGGGGCTTTAGTTGTTTTACTTGAAATAATTGAAACTCTAGTAAAGCTACTGTATGAACAAATAGCAGAAGTCCAGCAGTATTTGATCTTAAAGCTTCTCTCACACATTTCTACAATGAAACTAAGTAATGCAACAGCACAACTGTACTGTGATCTAAACATAGGCTACCACTGAGCTTGAGTCTGAAAGCGGATGCATAAACGGAAAAATAAATAAAATAGAAAATAAATTACATAATGTGTGTGCTTCGGTGACTGGTCTGAAGACCACTCAGATGACTTAAGGTTTCAAAGTTTCACTGCACGCACACACACACACACACACACACACGTGCGGATGAGTTTACGTTCTATCGGCATGCTGTTATTAAAATCCCATAATACAAGCTGATCGCTCTTAAATAGACTAAATAAAACAAAATAAATAATTCGACACCACTTAGAGACACTTGAAGACAGGCTATCAGATTCATCAAACCTTCTGATCAAACGGTTCCCACTCATTTATTGTTATAAAATGTAACGAGTTACATTTAAAAGCAGTGACATGCATAACTCTTACAAATACATCAAAGCTCAAATATAAACGGTTCCTAAGGCTTAGGTAATTTGTTTTTCAGTACCAATACAATTATGACATTAAAATTCGATCCAAAAAACACATAAAACGATGTCCCACGATTCATAACTGAACACTGAAACATATTTTGAGCACACATTAGTTGACTCTTACCTCACGCAGACAAGAAGCTTGATGCAGCTGTCTCGTTCACTGACTGCAACGCGCTCTTACCAAATCACCGTCGTGACGTCACACAGGTGTGTCCACGGCTGCGAGATTTCAGAAATAAAGCATCGACATTAACATGCTTTTAATTTAGTTTTCGGGAATTATCTCTGTGTTGTACAGAGATAAACAGAACATAATACTTCAAACTCCCTTTCATTTACTTTGCGTAGAAAAGCTCTTATTGTTTAAAATTCAAATAATATTCAGATTTATTTATCAAAAGCAGTTTAATTTCTGTTTAATGTAGTTTGATCATTGGTTAAGTGTATTGTGTATGTGTTTTCCACATCTTTCACAACAGCAGAGACCGTGGGTATGTGATAAACGGGTATGTTTAAGCATAAGCGAGAGGATAAACTCAGCTGTCGGTTCCAAGATCGGAAGTGACTTTCAGGTTTATTAGAAGAACAATATATCTTGCTCTCTGAAGATAACCTGCTTCTGTTAGTTCACTTCAGCGCACCATTAGTGGGCATGACAGATAGCGCACAAGACTATAATATGTAAAATAGCCTATGGTGGGCATAGATTAATTAGTTTAATCTAGATTAATCTCACTGTGATCTTGAAACTAATCTAGATTAATCTAGATTAAAATGGCTAATTCGAATTCTGCTGAAGGCATTCAGAATGTGTGTTACCCACTGATCTATAATATAGAATTGGATTGCTCATGACGTCATTAAAGTGAAGCCGCATTTTTAAATGTCGGGAATTTCGCCTACTTATTAAAAAGCTACGTTTGTAGTGAGCATCATGAACATGAGACGGACACGACCTCAACAACATATATAACAAACTACAAAGTGTTCGTTCTGAAATCTGAATTTATTCCGAGAAATAACTACAGACTATATACAATACGGATTTAAGAAATATATACAAAGCTTTATTTCCCAGATAGTAAATTATTTTTATTTATTTTTTCATTATAGAGAAATATTAACAACATAATTGTATAATTCATTGTAATTTAAATCCATTTCTGATACTAATACGTTCGTTTAATAATTCCTGAATAACTTTGTTCATAAAGAAATAAGCCATTTTTTTTTGTTTGATCAGTTACCTGTGTCGTCAGTGCGCAGCAGACACACCCACCTACACGATTTAAATATATCGCTTATCCTGTCCCAAATGACCGTAAACACTGCAGATAACACCAGAAGTAAACATTCTAATTTATTACACATAACATAAAAACGATTCCCGTTTGACTGATCAGCTTCAAATCGAGTTATTTTAGGACAGCAGTTTGAATGCAACTCAATGGTGCCCTCTGCTGGTAGGGATTAGTAAGATGGCGGATCGAACACTTTCGGTGGCTTCACTGCCTGTTGGCAGTTTAGAACACTATGAGCGATCCAGTTATATATATAGATCAGTGGTGTTACCCAAATAAAATTGACAAACAGTAAGTCTTTGAGAAGGGGTTTATCAAGCTAGGTGGTGCATTAGAAAAGGGGCTCATCTCCTGTTTCCAAAACGCATCACAAAGTGCTTGAAAAAGCTGTAAACTAATTCCACATTGCACAAGGTGCAAACAACATTACGCCTGTTTCACACCAATGTTTAAGTTTTTTTCAAGTTTGTAGGTGTACAGAAACCAACTAATTAAATGTAAAATAGCACTGGATAGTCTTCAATGTAAAAATTAAATATACAATCAAACATTCAGACACCTTCAACATTTCTCACATTATTACAGTTTTGCTATATATATATCAAAAATTATATCTGGTGTCTGAATAATTTTTGGTTTGACTGTTAAAACTACAAAGTAATTCAGTCAAGAGCAGTGAGTGATTTTCATTATCATTTTCTTGGATTAACATTACAGCAGCCAGTAGCTAAATTAGGTGCGGTCACTTTAAGAGACGATGAACGCATCCAATAAAATACACATCCCATTCTTTTCCTCAACTGTTTACTTTCACTTAAGAAATAACTGACGTTTTTTTCGAGCATAATTTCCAAGGTGGATATTTTGACATATTTTGTATTTATTTGTCGGCACAAGAGCAAAAATAAGCAAATGCGATGTTCAAGTGTTTTGAGACTGAATTGGGCTCTTTCACATCTTTTTGTTTGTTCAAACTGTGATTTGTATTTGTTCGTTCAGGTGCAGGAGGGACTTTGAGGAGAACTTCGCAGAAGAGAGCTCGGTTCAATTGTCGCTGTCCGTGATACGCGGCTCTCTCTTTCTCTCTCTCTCTCTCTCTCTCTCTCTCTCTTTCTCTCTCTCTCTCTCTCCGCACCAAACACCGCGCGTGAGTAACCAGCTACTCTCTTCAGCTTTTCCGCGTCTTGTGTTTGGAACACATTAAAAAGTTAAGCTTTCGTGACGATGCGCAGCAGTGGCCCTGAGCATCTTTTTAGGCTGGCCTCAGCCAGTCGGTTATATAAAATATCAAGGTGAAAGTCATCATAGCTTGCTTAGTATAGACCCAGCTCCCAACACAACTTTGAGAACAGATTAACGGCGATATTAACATTTTATGTGTGTGTGTGTGTATGTGTGTGTGTGTGTGTGTGTATGTATATATATATATATATATATATATATATATATATATATATATATATATATATATATATATGTGTATATATATCCTTTGCTGAAATTTCCGCGTTTTCATGGAGGGAGCACGTCACTGTTTCTTAGCAAAGGCAGACGCCTCAGGGGCGCTTCTGCCTGAGCGCTTTGGAAAGGAGGAGAAAGACGCGCCTAGCAGTTTCCACGCGTTTTTAGGCACGATATGTTAACGGCCCCTAAGGCGCTCCCTCACTCAGTACGCGCTGAAGGCTCGTTGCAAAATGTCTAATGCATTTAACAGACCAGAAATAGAAGATCGTTCAATAACCAACAGGTTTGGTATTTGGGTGCACTTTGGATTCCCTGTAAGCTATAATGGTGATGACAGAATGAATGGTAAATAGTAAGGTCTCATATCCGCGGCTATAATGTAATGTAACGTAAATGAAGCCTACCAATCGCCGCGGTGATGTCTTTTGCCCTGTTTGAATCCATCGGAAATGTCTGTCTAAATGCTGCGGGGATAGTTTGTTGTAGTATGTTTCTCCTTTTTTTCGTCTTTTCCCTACTGACACACTAAGGTGATGTCGGCGTTTTTTTTTTTATTCCCGCTGGTGTACCCTATTGTCATGTAGCAGATGCGACCATTGTTTTTTTATCCACCACTCTCTTGCCATCACCATTATAGCTTACAGGGAATCCAAAGTGCACCCAAACACCAGACCTGTTGGTTATTGGAGGATCTTCTATTTCTGGTCTGTTAAATGCACTGGCCACCGCTTACCATGAACTGCTCGTTCACTCAGTGCGTACTACTGAGTTAGCGAGCGCCTGACTGAGTAGCCTAATATAAACATATAAGTTGGTGTTTTTTTCTTCTTCGTGGGTGTCAGGGGCGTTGCCTGTTACGTCGTTTGGGTTATTGGGCTACTTTGTTGAACGCATATCATTATATTTCACTTTTTTTTTTTCAAATATAATTAATTAGTTCAACGAACGGTTCAATACGAATACGCGTATCGTTACACCCCTAATATATGTATAGTTTGGAAACATTACTATTTTTAATGTTTTTGAAAGAAGTTTCTTCTGTTAATCAAGCCTGCATTTATTTGATCAAAAATACAGAATTTATATATATATATATATATTAATATATTAGGGCTGGGACTTTAACGCGTTAATTGAGATTAATTAATTACACAAAAAATAACGCGTTAACTAAGATTAATTTTTAATAACTTATTTTTGCACCTCTGAACGTTTCTCACAGGATGAGTTTCGGCGGACCGATTATACTGGAGCACCAACTAGCGTTCGCATATCACCGCAGCACATCGAGCCTCAAGTATCACCTCAACGCAAAACATATAGCAGCTAGCGTGGACTTTACACTTTATGTTGAACTATGTATTATTTTGTTGGTGCAACAGTTTATGTTGAACTCTTTATTGTTTTGGCCAAGGTTATTGAGAGTTGGACTTAGTATGTTATGGCCTCTGAAGCAACAGAGAGATGTTTTCTAATAGTCAGGGTTTCCAATGTTCTGAATGTACTTGACAGTATTGTGTTTTACTTTAAAAAAACACTTTACAGAAGGTTCCAGCACCTATAAGCTTCCTGAATTTCTGAAATGTACTGTTTCTAAATTGTTTCTAAATATGCTATTGCTACACTTCATGGCAAAAATTGCACTGGTCTGCTAGACTTGATTGAATAAAAATAAACAATATTTTGTTGCTTAAGCTTATGTATTCAGTCATTATTCAATGGTATACTAGAAATCCATGTGAAAAAAATTACTTCTCACTTCTCAGGTGTAACAGATATGCAGATCATCGATTCATGGGTTAAATTCAGGCATAAAAAAATGAAACCCATTTTGCACTAATTGCCTGGCCTATTAATTTACAATACCCGTGCAAGCCTCAAAGGAGAAATGAAAACCCCCAACCAAATTCCTGAAGACGAAGGAAACCTTTCTTAGAAGTTCCTTACTTTCATAATTTTATTAATAATATGTATTTTAAATATGTTTATGGATTGCATAAAATGGTTAATCCTTGTTATGTGAAGAGTATAAGTTGCTAGCTTATACTTTAGGAAATGTCTCTCCTCACTTTAACTTTCTCAAAGAGAGCCATGCTTCTGCAACCCCCACCCCTGCAGGTCGTAAAACTTTACGACCTCCCTGGACAACAGGAGAGGAGAGAAGCCAAATCTTCTCCCCAATGCATTCTATGGAATGAATTCATTACCTTTTTGTTTTTATGTTTTATAAATGTATTACGTATTCCCTTTTGGTACATTTAGATGTTTCCCATATAAATTGGGACTATCTGCAGTGTTATCATGTGTTAAGCAAATCTTTAAATATGTGTAATTCTGCATTTGAATGTAACTTCATGTTTTGATCATCTATATATATTATGTTTAGTATCTGTGTAATCGTCATGCTGTGACAGACCCATTTATCTAGAGCAAAGTAATGAAAAATGTATGTAATCTGAATTACAAACTTGCTAGAAATATCCCTGAGGAAATCTGACACGCCCTAGATCACCAGGGGTTTGTTTCTGCAGAGACAAAGGAACTTTTCCCGCTGCAGATCGCGGACATTCATTGGATGTTCCCTCAAAAAAGGGGCGTGAACCATTTCAAGCCATAAGAATGACCGAACAAGGTCCGCCTCTTCCTCTTCTTACGCTGACTCCCTTCCCTCCTGCATCGACCAACGTTGCTTCCGCATGGCCTTAGGCCGCGCTCATAGCGCAAGCCCCCCCTCAGCACAGGGGCTGTGAGAAAAAGCCATTTTAATGGCTCCTTTGGAAGCTTTCGTTCTTTTCTTTTATTTTCTTTACTAAGTTTATTCAACTATTCGCCTCTCCACGCAAGGAAGACGAATTCTGGAACATTGTTTGTTGAACCTTTCAAATACCGCGCGAGGACAGAACAAAAGACCACGTGCTCCAGCGTGCGCCGGTCTCCAGCACGCGCACGCCGGTTTCACTATATATATATATATATTGTGATATATTATTACAATTTAAAATAATTGTTTTTAAATGTATTATACTTTAAATTATCATTTATTTCTGTGATGCAAAGCTGAATTTTTAGGATCATTATCACATGATCCTTTAGAAATCATTCTAATGATGATTCATTATCAAAGCTGGAAACAGTTCTGCCGCTTGATATTTTTTCAGAACATGTGATACTTTTTTAGGATACTTTGATGAATAAAAAGTAAAAAAAAAAAAAAAGCTTTGTTTTTAAAATAAAAATATTTTGTAATAACAATATACACTACTGGTCAGTAATTTGGGGTCAGTACATTTTTTTTTTTCTTGCTTTTTTTTTTATAAAATAAATACTTTTATTCAGCAAGGATGTGTTAAATTGCTAAAAAGTGACAGTAAAGAAAATATATTATTAGAATATATATTATTAGATTTTTATTTTTATTTTGAATAAATGCAGTTATTTTTAACCTTTTATTGATCAAATATATTAGACAGCAGAACTGTTTCCAACACTCATAATAAATCAGAATATTAGATTGATTTCTAAATGATCATGTGATAGACTGGATGTTACATGTGACACTGAAGGCTGGAGGAATGATGCTGAAAATTCAGCATGGCATCACAGGAATAAATTACTTTTTTTAAGTATATTCAAATAGAAAACTATTATTTTAAGTTGTAATAATATTTCACAATATTACTGTTTTTTCTGTATTTTTGATCAAATAAATGCAGGCTTGATGAGCAGAAGAAACTTCTTTCAAAAACATTAGAGGTCTTATTTTAAGTCACAAAAAAATGCACACACACTCTGTGAACACACACCCGGAGCAGTGGGAAACCATTTATGCTGCTGCACCCGGGGATCAGTTGGGGGTTCAGTGTCTTGCTCAAGGGCACCTCAGTCGTGGTATTGCCAGCCCAAGACTCAAACCAACAACCCAAAGGTTAGGAGTCAAACTCTCTAACAACTAGGCCACGACTTTGTCCAGTCCAGTACCACATTCCTCCAATAAGACACCACATATGTAGTTGTTACACGCTCCTTTTGAAAATGTGATGTAATCTTATCGTTACGTGATGAAGGATGTGACAAAAAGCACAGTTTTCCAAATGGGTCTAAAGATAAAGATAAAGTGCTGAATGATCTAACAGAGACCCTTAAAAGCAGAACAGCTCCTTTAGGAAAAGTGTACATGACAATGGATAATTCTTTGGTAGTTACTAGAAAATACATTTACATAAGAATCCTTTATAACTTAAAATAAGACCGTCTGAGTTAAATAACTGGGAAACAAAAAAAAACAAAAAAATCTCAAACCAGTTATTAAAAAAAACAAAGAGTTTCTCTTATATAAAATGTCTTGATTGTTTATGAAATTTTGATAGATTGTAAGAGATTCTAGCAAGATTATAATTGCAGATCAATAGGAAAGGAGACCATCTAATTTGGAAAAATAGTGGATTTGTGGATAAAATTCCAGATTGAGTTTGGATTACACAAAAGCTCTCTAATCCAATTCATTTTGAAAGTGTTGTTCAAAGAAGAGAAATCAATGAAATTAAACCCTCCATAATCATGTGTTCATTAATAAATACTCTTTATTACCTTTGTTACAAAATTCAGTGTATAGAAAATAACTATCATGACAGAAATTCATACATTTATAAACTGTAAGAAGTAAAAAGCTACAATTTGAGACCAGAAATGCAATAACTGTGAGAGTAAATAATAATTATTAATAATGATGATAATGATGATGATAATAATAATGACTATGCACCCGTTTGTGAGGAAGCTTGTAAATTATTTTCTCTATCCAATGCTGTAACGTCACGTGACAAAAGAACGAACAATATGTTAAACCCTTTTATACAGTCTTTATTATTATTATTATTATTATTATTATTATTATTATTAAATAATACAAACATTAAAACATTAAGAAAGTCCACTTAAAATCGTAAAGACAAAAAATAATAATAATAGTAATAATATACACAGAGATTTGTTTCCAGAGTAACTCCAGTCTATGGTCAAAGCTTTTGGGGCTGTCACGTGATTAAGGAACAACTCGAAAACACGAAAGACTCCTGAGATGAACTAATCAGTTCTCTTTATAGCTCAGACTGCATTGACTGAAACAGGTGAACTAGAATCAGTCTACCCAGCAAACACAGAACCTTCCCCTAAAGTTGCCATATGGTTCCCATTTGATAAATTTTTTGGGAACCAAACAAGAACGTTCTGGGAACGTTCCCTGTAGGTTATTTTTAGGTTACCGTATTTTCCGCACTAAAAGGCGCACCGGATTATAAGGCACATCTTCAATGAATTACCTATTTTAGAACTGTTTTCATATATAGGGCGCACCGGACTATAAGGCACATAGAACAGAAGATACTACAGTCAAACGTTTGACTGGGTTTGCATTATGCATCCACTAGATGGAGCTGTGCTAAAGGGAATGTCAACATTTTGACAGAGCGCCTTGATCCATATATAAAATGCTCCAGATTATAAAGCGCACTGTCGTTTTTTATAGAAAACTAAAGGCTTTTAAAGGGATAGTTCACCCAAAAATCAAAATTATGTCATTAATAACTCACCCTCATGTCGTTCCAAACCAGTAAGAACCAGTAATGGATAAAGTCCATTTATCTGCGGAACACAGTTTAAGATATTTTAGATTTAGTCCGAGAGCTCTCAGTCCCTCCATTGAAGCTGTGTGTACGTTCTACTGTCAAAACAAAGCAGTTTGTGATATCCAGTTCGCAAACAAATCATTCTATGTAACCGGATCTTTTTGAACCAGTTCACCAAATCGAACTGAATCGTTTTAAACGGTTCGCGTCTCCAATACGCATTAATCCACAAATGACTGAAGCTGTTAACTTTTTTAATGTGGCTGACACTCCCTCTGAGTTCAAACAAACCAATATCCCGGAGTAATGCATGCACTCAAACAGTATCTGACTGAACTGCTGTGAAGATGAACACCGAGCTAAGCCAGATAATGTCTCACTGCTTTAACGGCAGTGATCAAATGCTTAAAGGGGGGGGGTGAAATGCTCGTTTTCACTCAATATCCTGTTAATCTTGAGTACCTATAGAGTAGTACTGCATCCTTCATAACTCCAAAAAGTCTTTAGTTTTATTATATTCATAAGAGAAAGATGGTCTGTACCGATTTTTCCCGGAAAAACACGACCAGCTGGAGGCGTGACGTGTGGGTGGAGCTAAAGAATCAGGAGCGCCAGTAGGATTTTGTGTTGAGAGCGTTTGGAAGCTGTGACAGCTGTGAAGGCTGAAACTGAACGAGAGCACCAGCAGCAGCAACGACTCGCTCCGAGCGGGGCTCGAACCCGGGTCTCCGGCATGGGAGACGGACGCACTAACAAGGAGGTAGAGATATTTTAAGCAGTTTTACTCACCGCCAGCGGTTCCAACACACGATCGTGACCCTTTTTCGTTGGAACTGCATTATCCTTAAGAAATAAACGGCGTCAAACTGGCCCTTGTTTGTAAAACAAGCATCTTCGAAATGCAGGGAACAAACACAAACACTTGCACAACTCCGTTGATGCTCTGTAAAAATAAACTCCATCCACTGGTCCCTTAATGCTGTTTTTTTTTTTGGTAATCTGTGCAGGGTTGTCTTGCCCTGGCAACCAAAAACACACTTCTTTTGTGACATTAGTGACGCTCTCGCTCTGATCAGTGAAGTCTGTTGTGCTCTCAGTGCTCTGCTATACGGGAGCGCGCTCTTCCGGCAGAAGTGCCTCAGGACCCATATAAAGAAAATTCTGCTCCATCTAACGTCACACAGAGCCATACTCGAAAAAAACTTTCCGAAACTTGTGACAAACCGGAAGGAGTATTTTTGGAACAGAAATACTTCTTCAAACGTACAACTTAATTTTTGAAACTTTGGAATCCAACTCTTTAACAGTGTAAAAAACTCAGTATGCATGAAATAGCATTTCACCCCCCCTTTAATTATATGACCAGACTGTTTTAGTGTTGCCCTTACCATTTTCCTTGAAGGCCCCCCAACATTGCGATCAGGTCTTAGCAAATTACCAGTCATTTTAAGAGTTGCCGGTTTAGCTGGCTAGCCAGGTAAGACACGCACGTCCTGATTTTGCCAAGTTCGATGTGTTCCTAGGTCAACATATTTTGTTGACCCTGGAACAACATTTTACTCCAAAAATATATTCTTAACCATATCCCTACACCTAAACCTAACCTTAACCATGAGTAATCCCTAAAATCAGAGGATATGATAGATGAATGACACTGATGTACAAGCACCAAACACTGATTTTAAGCGTAAACTTCACAAAATCTATAAACTGGTTCTTCAAATCTGATTGGTTAATCACAATGTTGTTCCAGGGTCAACAACGATGTTGTCCCAGGAACATGTCTCACTTGGTAAAATCAGGTTCTGCGTAAGACACAGTTAAGCTTGCACCAATCCTGTACCTTGAAAGTGGCTTGGCTAGCTGCATTCATTGCCATACCTGCTCTGGGGCAGGTTCTGTTCTGAATTAGAGATCGCAACCTGAAATTGGACCAAACAGATGCGAGGAGATGAGAGAAGTGACACACATCTGACAAAACAAGTCACTTTTGTTCATATGCCATCATGGTGCAGGCCAGAATTTACAAACATATGTTAAAAATATATCACCTCACAAAGGTTTATCCTCATGCACAGAATCACAATGTGCTTAATATTTATTTGCAGATACTTCTTGACAGTTTTACAGTGCTGAATCCATCACCTGATAACTGTAACATAAGTGGAATCAATAAGACTACATACAATTATATAACATAAATGCCTTTCTAAAATGAAATTATGTGGGATACTTTTTTGCAACATTTCTCTTAGAATTTTTTTGAGAAGATGTCCACAAGCCCGCTATGATCGACAGTTGAAGGAAGTTATAACATGTGTTCTCCAACAAAACAGTGATGCTATTAGGACAGATTTAGGGTGAAATTAAAGCGATAGTTCACTCTCAGATTAAATTTTGGTATGTTTTAGCTTACCTCAAGGACATCCAACATGTAGGTTTCTCTGTTTCCTCAGTATTTCCCATTTTGATATTTTTAGGTCCAACCGTTCTTGTCTGTGTCTCACATAATGGATGTCTATGGTCACCACCTCAAAGAGCATGCACAGAGGAGTCAAAATTAAACAATTCCCCATCATAAGTACGTCCAACTGATCTGAGGGCACGAATTATTTCTGATGTGATGTGCACGCGCGCTCTGGCTTAGTCTGTGCAAGCGCGGAAAGTGCCGGAAGCGATCTCTCATGCATGTACATCACTCATTGTTTACACTTACTGTCTATGGTTTACACAGATTTCAGAAGTACTGTATTACCTTTCACTGTGAAGATCTAAACATATTTAGACGTAAAGGAAATTGCAATGGAAAACGATTTCAATATATCCATAGACAACATAGAATTTTTTTCACAACCATATTTATTTGAACCAGAATACACAGATCAAGTACTCAGGAGTGATGGAGGAAGTGTCCGCTGCAGCAGCACGCCTTCAAGCCTCAGAGAGACAGAGATCTCTTCAAAATTGGTGGTGTTTTAGTAGCATGTGTTGTGAGATGCCAACAGAAGTGGAGAGCATATGTTGTCACGAATGGAACAACTACAAGACGACAACGAGGACATTGACAGTATCGCATCACACACCTGCCTGACTGAAGATCCTGAGTTTTCTCCGCTGTTGAGATGCAGCGTTTTGCACGTTGTGTTTAGTTTGCCACGTATAAACTGGAGGCGACGTCCAATGCCAGAGGGAGCCAATGGCACGCTGTCAATAGAGTGAGTAATGTGTTATCGCAACGATTACAGGGTGCATTACAAACAAATGAATTAATTACAATTACTGCATTATATTACAGTGTAGATTGGTGGCGTAGCGTGTGGTAAACAATGAGTGATAAAAAAAACAAAAAAAAACAAAACAATGAGTGATGTGCATGTGCGAGAGAGCACATCCGGGGCTTTCCGCGCTTGCGCAGACTAAGCCAGAGAGCGCGCGCACGTCACATCGGGAAGCACTCGTGCACTCAGATCAGTTGGACATGGTTGTGTAGAAGAGGTAAAAAATATATAAATACTGTTCGTTTTCTTACACAAACCGCTCGTTTCGTGTCTTATGTCTTCAGTGTGTACTTACGATGGGGAATTGTTTAATTTTGACTCCTCTGTGCATGCTCTTTGAGGTGGTGACCATAGACATCCATTATGTGAGTCACAGACAAGAACGGTTGGACCTAAAAATATCAAAATGGGAAATACTGAGGAAACAAAGAAACCTACATCTTGGATGTCCTTGAGGTAAAGCTAAAACATATCAAAATTTAATCTGAGAGTGAACTATCGCTTTAATTGTTTTACAATAAAAAATTTTAAAATAAAAAAGTCAGCACTTTACTGTTAGACAGACAAGCAATACACAAAATGAAAATACAATTATAATGTGTGGCTCTTAAATTCCTTTTAATTTCTGCTCTTGTCGTGGAATTCAATTCAATTCAATTCAGGAAGATGTTGTAGAAAAAAATAAAAAAATTGGTAGAAGAATGGAAGAAATCGATGGCTTGTTCAGTTAAAAACAGATCCGGATACTGCAACTGTTTGGTAGTCAGTATACAATAATAGAATCTGCTGTGTAACAGGTCGCCTTTGCAGAAACAGTTGAAACAAAGATGGAAGCCACAATCTGGATTGGCTCACCATCATTACTTGCAGTTTGTACATCCTCTCCTCGTACACCACAGAAGAACTATTGTGCAGTATCACTGAACTGAAGTTTAAAACCTTACCTACACAAAAGATCATAAAGGAATTGCATTAATCTATCGTGTAAATCATAACAATAATTGGCAAACACTGGGAACCATAGCAGTATGCTACGTCATTCCAATTGACTCAATGGGGTGGAGTGGTCACTTGAAAAAAATTTTTTTTTTAATATGTATATATATATAAATAAATATATATATATGTATATTTATACACACACACACAAAATGTGTAAATCCAGAAGCATAGTATTTATTTGGAGGTGTTTGTACAGGTTTATTAATGTAATTATATTTTACGCTTATGTGCGCCTATGATTTGAAATGGAAGTCAATTTTAATGTTTAACATGGGTGTATTCACAACACATATAGCATACAATATGAGATCTTAAGATCATTCTTGGTTATGTTAAATACATCATTACGATGTAAGAAAGTAAATTTATGCATTTATAACAAGCAAGTACACTGCATGGAGTCAATAATTGTGGCCAACATGAGAAAAAACATTTCATAATTTAATTTTCCCCCACTTTTAATTAATTTACTTCAATGAAAGGTTAGATTTTTTGGCAATTTTTTTAATGAAAGGGTAAGGAGGATAAACAATGCAGATTTCTTTTTTCAGGCAGTTTTTATCATATTTACCAGGGGTGCCATTCATTCTGACCATGACTGTATCTGTTTAATCTGCTTATTTTTAAGTTACACAATACATTGGTTGCAAAGAAACTCAATTTTTGTAATGGTAGTATTATTTTATACAGAATCAATTATTTATAAACAGGTTTACAGCCAGTTGCCCGCATCAATGTTTGTGGTTAACGCTGTAGTAGGGGTTCGTAGATCAAACCAATTCCTAGCCAGAGCACAAAAGATTGTGGGCAACGTAAGCCATTAGAGTGTGCACAAGCTCACACTTAAACAACCAAAAACAGAAATGCCAAGCTATGCTTCAGACAAATTTTAAATCTCACATACCATTTACAGTAGGATGAACATTGGGACAGTCATTCTCAGCGATGCCAAAAGCACTTACCAAGAAGAGCTAAACCGATGGTCACTTGACTCAACCTAATTCTCAGGGATCGAGCGCTCACTGAACAAACTTAAACCATTCTAGAGAAGTGACAGGACTTTAACCCATGATTTTCAATGAGGGAATATCTCGGAACAGAAGTCACATCAGGTACTTGGGTGGCCACACAGCGGTCCACAAACACACGCAGGGGGACGTGGTTGTACACCTTCACAGATGCCTCAATATTAATAAGGTCACCCAAGTAGTACACATTTGAA
This sequence comes from Carassius gibelio, assembly GCF_023724105.1. Taxonomy (NCBI): domain Eukaryota; kingdom Metazoa; phylum Chordata; class Actinopteri; order Cypriniformes; family Cyprinidae; genus Carassius; species Carassius gibelio. The sequence continues at coordinate 2,785,450 of NC_068389.1, forward strand.
GGCCTCTGAATGGCCCAGTCATCTGCAAGAGGAAATAACGGTTTAGGCACAGCCTCATTTCACAAGGCTTAAGATCTAAAGAAACTACACAAACCCAGCATGAGGTTCATGGAGAACACCAAGACGTCTTCGGCAACCTCCATTGAAGCCTAAGGAACCCAAGTTGACCTCAAAGCTTTACTGCTCACATTATGGAGCCTGTAGTTCAAGGAGATACCAAATAAACCGTTTTCCGGTTACAACACCACAAGAAACACTGCTTGAAGACATCCAGTCAGTCGCTTACCTTTGATAGTGGCATTGAATGCCAACAACTGTACCCAGTACGGGTAATCGACGTGCCAGCAAATGCCACAGGGGTGTAGGTAAGAGCAAAGGTGTAGACTAGCTCATCTTCAGTCATCTGAAAGAGACTGAAGTGGTTACCAAATGGGTTCTGTTCAACTACTTAAAAAAAGCAGCCATAGAACATCAGTTCCCAAAAGCAGCTTTCAGTTACCAGGTATCAGAAACTGAAAGGTTCTGTGGATGTTTAACATTCGACTAACACTAAATCAAGAACCCTTGTTTTTATTGGTAATCCAGTAAGACGTAACCATTCTTACCATCAGCACACTATTGCAGTCCTGTAGTGCATATTCAAAGATGAGCACCCCATAGGCAGAGTCCTCACCAACAACAGGACAGCCTCCCATAGACAAACCAGATGGCTGGATCAGTTGACCATTGCTAAACATATCCTTCTTCACCTCCACATGAACCCGGCTCTCACTGCATTGAACAGCCAAACTACTGGGAGTCAAAGGTTGCCTCAACTGGAAGTTCACCGCCAACTCACGTTGCACCTCTGGAACGATGGGAAACTTCCAGTCCAAAGGCTTGACTGGACCCTGCAACAGCTGCTTCTCCTGAAGACCAAGAGGGTCTTGCGCAAATTTTCTGTAGTCAAGACTCGGAAGCTGAGAAGCCTTTTGGAAAGGATTCAGGAACCCTTGAGAAGAAAGATCAGGAACTCTGGAAGCTGGAGCTGATTGCGGCTTTGTGCTGCTTGGACTTTGACGGTGTTTCAAACTTCCCAGTGCACTCTTCAGGTCAAAAGCCACAATCACAACCAACACTAACACACCTTGCAAGAACCCCATTCTAACAAACTGTGGCACAATCCTACAATGCACATCAGTCTTGGCTTTGCTATTTAGTAGAGCTTTGAATTAAGGTGGCTCCTCCCCTTTCAGCTTAATTGATTAACTTTGATTCTCCTCTGGGCTTGTAGAGTTTATTCATCCCAAATTTAGAAAGGTCAAGAACATCACTACCCAATAGAAAGCTAAGAACGTTTTTTCTGCTTAATACAGATAAAACAGAGGTGATGATTTTTGACCCAGACAACATTACCCTTAAGATTAGGCAGGTCCTTGAGGGTCTATCATCATCTGACTGCAGTGACATGAGAAATCTGGGTGTCATTTTTGACAGATCGATGTGTTTTAACAGTCATGTTAAGTTTGTGGTTCGTACCTGTTTTTTTCCACCTCAGAAACATTGCTAAGGTTAGATCTATGTTTTTTTTAAAAAGAGAGGGATATGCTTGTTCATCCTTTTATTACTAGGACCAGCAGGAGATCACACATTACTCCTGTGCTGAAGGGCCTCCATTGGCTTCCTGTTGGATATTAAATTATTAAATTTAAATTAAATGTATGCATTTAGCAGACGCTTTTATCCAAAGCAACTTATAGTGCATTCAGGCTATCAATTTTTACATATCATGTGTTCATGTGGATATAGAGTGCATTTTCAAATTTTCAAAATCCTCTCAGAAAACTCTTAATTTAGCTTAAAAACTTTTACGTAGGAGTCTTAGCTTAAGAGCGATTCGAGACCGATCTGAGAGCAACTCTAAGTAGGGAAAAGACAAAAACTTTCATCTTAGTGAGGAGGCGGGGTTGACCCTGTTGCTATGTATGACACAATCTTTTGAAGACTGTGATTGGTTGGTTGTCCAAGAAGGAAAAAAAGAGTGATTTTAAGTATAGGTCTATTCTAATTTTCACTTTGAATTTAAATGAGTAATTTTTCCTATTTGACCGTTCTCTCTCTCTCTCTCTCTCTCACACACACACACACACACACACACACACACACACACACAATATGTGTGTATATAAATCATTTTTTTTTTTATTTACCATGCTTTTAATTTCCTATAAGGTATTTGATTGGCTTCGAATGATAAAAATTGTTCCACTCTTTCCAATTACAGTGATTGCTGTCCTATTTAAGTTGCAGTTTGAATGTTAGTTTTAATGTATCAAACTTGGAATCAAAACCAAGAAGGGCGAGAAAGCCAAACTGGAGGAACAGAGGAACAGTGTTTACTGTTAGCCCAGTTAGTGGATGAACACAAGGCCATTCTTAAAGGAAAATTCAGGCCGGGTGTCACAGCAAGGGACAAGAAGCAGACATGGAGCATATAGCACAAACTATTAACAGTTCATTCCCCCAGTTTGTGCACACCTATAAGCCTGCTATATTCATAAATGCAGTTTTTTGAGCCTGCAAGGTGGGAATGTCCAGTGGAAACTAAATTAACTGCGACACAATAAGATGTTCTGAAAGTGATGTTATTGTTTGTGTGATCACTCTGCTTACAGAAGGTTGTGACAGACTCAAATCATCACTATTGAATTGTTGCATTTTTCCGGTTGCCAAATATCGTAATGTAGTGATAACTTTAATTTCTGGCGCTATGGCATTTCTGCGCTGTGTCGGAGATGTTAGCACGTCTCTAATAAGATCAGTCACAAACATGATCCCTGCACGATCTAATCTATAACGTCTTATTTACTCACTGTCATCCATTGTCTGCAACACATTATTTCTGCCTCTTCGTCTTTCTGCCATTTTCTCCTCTGCTAAAGAAACTCTTAATCCTCTTAAAAGTCCTTGTCTGTGCTCCTAACAAGTTTGAGCTTAAGACCTCTTTTAAGGGTTAAGATGCTTTCTGAATTACTTTTTTTATTTACTAGGATTTTTTCTTTAATTTCAACATTTCTAAGAATTTTTTTAGAATTTTGCACTAGGAGCTACTTTTTGCATTAAGATTCTTTATGAATACGGGCCCTGGTCATTACTTAGGGAGCCTTGCATGGTCAAGCACCATCTTACATCCAGGATCTATTGCATATACTCCATGTCAGTCTTTGAGGTCTTCAGGCCAAGATCTTTTAATTGTTCCCAGAACACATCTTAAGAAAAGAGGTGACCGTGCTTTCTGTGTTGTGGCTCCAAGGCTCTGGAACTCGCTCCCTTTAGCTCTGAAAACTATGAGTTCTGTGAAATCTTTTAAAAAACACTTAAAGACTCATCTTTTTGGACAAGCTTTTAATTAACAATATGATTAGTTTGTTATTGAAGTTTTATGGAATTTATAGTTGTAGTGTTGTACTAGGTGTATTTGTACAGTTGTTATTTTATTTTATTGTCTATTTTTATATTACTGTGCAGCACTTTATGACCCTTCCTTGTGTGCCATACAAATAAACTTTACTTACTAAACTTTATTACATATGAATCTGAGACTTTAATCTTCATATGTGTAATGGCAACATCATGTATACCTAAATATAAATGAGTAGAAAGGAAAACATTAGTAAATTGGCAAAATAGAGGGACAAAGCAGCCCAGAAGTCACATGTAATTGTTCAGGTACAACAAGTGGGATAAAACATTATTATCCCTTTTTTTTTACTGTGAATTTTTACTTCAGTGCAAGTCAATCCTTGTAATGTGTGGAGATTTCATAGTGAGAGATATTGATCAGTATATTTCCAACATTTTTTTTTTTAGAAAGATTGAGGAACTAGAAATATTTTAGATGTATTCAGTCTCCACATCTAACAGTGACTGAAACTTTTTAGATGTTCTGAGACAACACTGTGATTCTCTTAAAATCCATCCATCTTTACGATTTATTCCAGAAATACATTTTGATGCATCCACAAAACCATCACATGAAACTTGACGCTCTCTTGTGGCTCTGTTGTGGCTACATTGGAGATGTAAGTGAAATAAATGAATTATTTACCTAACAAATTATACATTTATAACAATAAAATGGGTTGATTTGCAGAATCAATTTAATTGTTAACACTTTAAAACACATAAACAATAATGCCAAAATAACATTTTCTATGTAAGTTTGTCAGTGCTGTCATATCTGTACAATATCTGTACAATTTAGAACATTTATTTTCTGAATGAAAAATATAGTTGTTTACAATGGGATATAATTTAGCTCTGCTGACAGCTGTAACTTGTTAAATCATCTAAACCAACAACATGTAAAACCCTTGTAGCCGCACTGGGTTGTACATAATAATTAACTCAAATGATATATAGGGAATTTGAATAATTAATTTAGGAATATGATTAATATATATCTCATATGACAGTTACACTAAATTTTATTGAAGATGAAAAATAGCTCAATTGCCTATACCAATAACTCATATAACTCAATAACTCACTGTAATTTACTCATTAATATGTCAATATTCAATTCTTCATATCAGTTATAGTGATATCTCTTACTGTAAATAACTGCAAATCAAACAGTGGTTTTTCCAGCAAACGGCCGTAAGATTAACTTATCAATTTTCAATAAAATTATGACTTCTTATAATTCAAGGAAAAATATTCTCTGGCCATGAAAACATTATTCTATCATTATGATAAATTTAGTTACTCAATTTAAACAACATGTAGCTAAATATCAGACACTTCATTGACTCGTAATGTGAGCGGTTCGGAGGCAATCATGAATATATGGGTTTTTAAGAATTGAACTAATAATACATCAAACTACAAATCACACATAGTTGGGTCACAATATGACAATTCCAAAAACACCAAACAGTACATATATAACTGATAAAACATGAAGTTACATTCAAATGCAGAATTACACACATTTAGCGTTTGATTAGCACACGATAAAAACTGTAGATTCTCCAATTTATATGGGGAATCTCTAATGCACCAAAAGCAATACTTAATACATTGAGACCACATTGAAAAAGTAATAGTTTAGGATACATTGAGAAAAAGGTACCGGTGAACGGGCTCTTTCCTGTCCTGTTGCCCAGTGGGGTCATAAAGTTTTATGAGATGGTTAGGGGTAGGGTTACAGACTCATGATTCTTATTTGAGAACATTAAAATTAGGATAAACATTTCCAAAGTATAAGCTAGCAACTTATACTCTTCACATAACAAGGATTAACCATTTTATACAACGCACAAACATATTCAAAATACATATTATTAAGGACTTTATTATTAAGAAAAGTTGGTGTGTGTGTGTGTTCAGGAATGTGGGGGGTTTCGTTTCTCCTTTGAGGCTCGCCCACGTGACTCTGGAATTTCTTGTCATAAATAATTTAAATGTTGTAGTGCGCAACTCAAGGGTTAACTCCAAGCAGTGCTCAGAGACAGAGATTTGGGTTTTTTTCACAGTCTTTTCATAAATAGTCTTTTGCTTGGTGCAAGCTTTGTGGGTTAAGTTCCGTAACTCTTGTGTAGTCATGTTACGCGGACATGCTGGGACTCTGAGATCAAAACTCCAACTGGCACGTAGGTCTCGGAGGAACAGAGTTTTTAAGTCGACATCCTGTTCCATACCTGGTTCGTTGCATGCTCCGAAGTAGGCTTTTTGTAGCTGACTATAGAAATTCTGTGGGTTTTCAAGTCGGCCCTGTTTGAGGTCCATTGCAATAAGGAGCCCATGGTCTAAGTCTGGATCAGAGAATTCAAGAATCAAAGTTTGTAGCAGTTGCTGGTAGTACGCTTTGACAGTCTCTGGTTGAGGATCCAGAAAACAATGCACATCGCGGCTGGACATGATTTTTAACAGGTACAATGTGTTCACATCTGTCACGTTGGTGACAGTTTGCAAGTGAAAGCCAATGTCTTGTAAAGAAGCATGAACGTCATGTCCTCCTGCAGAATCTGGATTGAATGTAGAGATGCTTCTGGCTAGCTTGTCAAGTTCTCTATGAGTAGTGCAGGGTTTAGTGACATGCGTTCTCTGGAAGGGTTCTCTCCCCTCCGTTGGTGACAGGTGTTCTTGTAAGCTGGCTGGTGATTTCTTGAGCCATGAGCTTACACCCCCTTTTTCAGCTCTGGGTTCTTGGCTGAAAGGGTTGGAGTGGTGGGCCGGGAGAAACTTTGTGGCGTGGGTATCTCCGATCCAGCCACTCTGAGCCACACTTTGGAGGAAGTCGTGGCCTAATGGTTAGAGGGTTGGACTCCCAATCGAAGGGCTGTGAGTTCTAGTCTCGGGCCGGACGGAATTGTGGGTGGGGGTAGTGCATGAACAGCTCTCTCTCCACCTTCAATACCACGACTTAGGTGCCCTTGAGCAAGGCATCGAACCCCCAACTGCTCCCCGGGCGCTGCTGCATGAATGGCTGCCCACTGCTCCGGGTGTGTGTTCACAGTGTGTTTGTGTGTGTTCACTGCTCTGTGTGTGTGCATTTCGGATGGGTTAAATGGCAGAGCACAAATTCTAAGTATGGGTCACCATACTTGGCTGAATGTCACTTCACTTCACTTCTCTGTGATATTGTCTCAGTTCTGTGTGAACAGTGTCAAGTTCATCTTGGAGCTCGTCTCTCTGAAGAGTAAGCTCGTTGATTTTAGCTCGGGCCGCTTGCAAGTGTGTTTTGCAGGCCCAGGTTTTATAGTCTATTTCTTTCAGTTCAGTCTCTGCTCTCCTAAAAAGAGCGTCACCTTGCTGGAGTTTTTGTTGAGTTCTTTTCTGGCTTCTCTCTCCAGCTGTTCTCTTTGATCTGTGTCGAAGCGAAGATCTTGCAGGGCACTCCTTTCTGTAGCTCTGGATCTGTGTCGTCCTCTTTCTCGCGCTGGTTCTGGGTCTCGAGGAGGAGCTGATCAAGACGACTCTGGGTTGGGGCCTGGTCCTTCCAGGCCTCCTCCGCTTGAAGCTTAAGCGTTGCTGCTTGCTGTTCAAGGTCAATATGCTCCATTCATCTAGCTTGGTGTTTAATTGCTCTGAGTGCTGCAGGTTACTGGCGTCCTTGGGCAGGAAGGGGGTCGTCACTGCTTTCAACCATGTCGAGAGGTGGCCCCCGTGGACTGCTGGACTGGATGACTGGAACATCCAGGCTTCACTGTTGGTGAGAGAAGCACAGCACACACACACAAAAAGACCAATGCAAGTTCGTTTTACGGTTAACGAGCTATATTCATACGGGCTGTGCCGTTTATGAGAATTTTGGGACTAACTGATGCAAACAGTCAGACAGTTCAGTAGCCAATTAACTTGGGTCAACGAAGGACCTGAAATGGAGATTTGACAGGCAGTAGCCTAGCGGGTCACGTGATGACACCGGCTGCTGGTTGTCGCTCTACTATTAAGCTTCCTTGGTGGCTCTCACAGGTTACTGTCTCTCTGTGAAATGAAAGAAACAAATCACAACAGAACAGAGGATAGAAAAAGATCAAAGTGAAACACAACACTTGAAATGAGATAAAAACAATAGAAACACAATGTGTTAGTGAGAATAAGGAGGCCTAAGCCTACTGCTAGGTTTTAAGATAGGGCCAACAGGTGAGTGGGCTATCTGGGTAGGAAACCTAGAAATATGGTGTGGCTAAAAGAAGCAAAAGTGTCAAACACTTAAAATATATCTGGGGGAATATCTAATATTTTGTGGCTTATAATAAGTGGATGGGTTTTATCACATTTGGTTCACCTGGGTGAATTGAAGTAATTCAGGTGGAAACCAGTGGCTTGGTCAACCTCTCCGGCGCTCCCCAAACATTCAACCGCAGTGTCCCCGGTCCTCCGTTACTCTGGCGTTGCGCCCTCTCGAACAGCTTGTAACTTTTAACACAATCTTTGGAGTGCCAAATTGCTGTCTCCACTGCGTGCCGCTAACGGACAGAGACAATAGGAACCGAGTTTCACTCACAGCCAGTGTCGGTAACACCGGTCGGGCAGCCTTGCTCACTGGAAACCTGAGATGACTGTCCAATCACCAAGGGAGTTCTACAATCAAATACACAAAGGATGAACAAAGGAAACTTAAAGTTAATTAAGGTTTGGTTTGTTTAACATCATTGAGTAAATATATATGTAGAAAGGAAAGGTAACAGCTTTACCTAATAATGATAAAACAGAGAAAAGGAATTATGATACTAATGGTAATTATCAAAATAAAAAGCCAAAAGAGAGAAGAAAAATAATAAAAATCAAAATAAAAGACAGGAATGGAACACGGGAGAAGAAGTAGCTGGTTTTCACCACAAGGGGGAAGTACTGTCTCTCTGTGCTTAACCTGGTGAGCAGAAACTTAATTCAAATTAAAAATTCAAAACTGGTTTAAATCAAAATGTAAAATAAGCATGTAAGAATTAAAAGGAAAATCTGAATAATATCCTATAATAACCAATGATGGCTGTAAGGTATCATTAGTAATTATGAAATTATTCAAACAGGGTGTAATTAATCAAAAAGGGTAAAAGTGGAAATTGAATTCAAAACAGAATGGAAAAGACAGAGATCTGTTAGTCGATTTAACAGGAGACTGCAACTAGATGGCTTACCTTCTAAGTGGTTCAATCAGTAGTTGACCTGAAACATCTAGATTTCCACTATTAAACAATTACATTTTAATTCAAATCATGTTTGAACCAAACTCAAAGTAAATGTAAACAGTCAAAGGAAGGAAAAAATTATTTTGTTTCCTTGTAATAATATTCCCACGAGCAAAGCTGTAAATGCAAATGATTGTCAGGAATTTTCCATCTGTTGGCTCCCATAGACATTTATCAAAATAGCACTTATGATTTAAATGTTTTAGGTTTAAAATCGGGGAGCTAAGCCAATTTTAGACCAGGAGTTTTTATTGTTTATTTTTGAATATCGCTGTGGTTCACCACAAATTCAATAACGATATTTAATAAGCAAGGCCTTTTTAACTGAATCAGAGGAACATCGCTCATGTTCAGATTTACATGTTGCAACTAATAAAAGATTTCTTCATCTTTTAATTATTCATATTAAAATGTTCTCACTGTAAAAAGATCTTGGTCTTTCTTAACAGGAGACGTTTTAACATTATACTGCAGTTTACTTTCATTAAAAATAACAGTGACTATACTGTTAAGTTTCTATAAATACCTAACGTGCTGACTGATCAGTTTTTTGCCTCAGTCAGTTAGGAGTGAGTTCGCGTCTTGCGACCTATCTCACAAGTACATAATTTCAGAAATTATAAAAAACCATATACACAGATTGATTGCTCACAAAACGACGTTTGAAATGCGCGCGTTATATCCATCAATAATGTTGCCACACTGGGTTGTACATAATAATTAACTGAAATGATATATAGGGAATTTGAATAATTAATCAGGAATATGATTAATATATATCTCATATCTCTATCAAATTATCAAAACGCTGTTAGAGCCGCTAGATCTTCATATTTTTCGCGAATTATATCACATAATGCAAATAATCCAAAGGTACTATTTTCAACTATAGATAAAGTATTGAGTCCTTCTATCAACTATTTTCCTTTCCCGTCTAATGATCTGTGTGATAGTTTTTTAAAATATTTTATTGATAAGGTTGTTCTTATTCGTTCGAATATTGTGCCTGTAGGCAATGTTGTAGCTGATATAATTAATCCTTCTCGTTGTTTAAGTAAATTTGCATCTATTACATTAGTTGAGTTGGAAAAGATAATAATGCATTTAAAGCCAACTACCTCATTTTATGACGTTCTCCCGTCGCGATTGTTTAAAGAGGTTGTAGACACACTATTGGACCTAATATACTTCTGATTATCAATAGTAGTTTATATCAGGGAATTGTACCTTCAGGGTTTAAGCATGCTGTTATTGAGCCGGTATTAAAAAAACATAACTTGGATTCACATGAGTTAAAAAATTTCAGACCTATTTCAAAATTGCCTTTTATGAATAAGATTTTAGAGAAAGTTGTCCATAATCAACTTACAGATTTCTTGATTGTAAATAACATAATGGATATTTTTCAGTCTGGATTTAGGACCAAACATAGCACAGAATCAGCACTATTGAAGGTTACAAATGATATTTTGTTAAGTATTGACTCCGGGAAAAGTGTTGCCTTAATGATGCTAGATTTAAGTGCAGCCTTTGATACTTTAGATCACGCAGTTTTAATAGACCGCCTTAGAGATTATGTAGGGATCAATGGTGTAGCCCTTAAGTGGCTTTCCTCGTATTTGCATGACAGGACATGCTCTGTTAAAATTGGAAATTATGTCTCTGCATCTGCTGCTATTTCTTGGGGGGTTCCTCAGGGATCAATCCTTGGTCCGACTCTGTTTTCTCTGTATATGTTACCCCTGGGGTCTATTTTTAAGCAGCATAATATTAACTATAACCTCTATGCTGATGATTTACAATTGTACCTTCCTTTGGAGTGTGATGGTTGTGCATATTTTACTAATTTTTATAAGTGCTTGACTGAGGTAAAGGGATGGCTAGCTAATAATTTTTTACAATTAAATGAGGATAAGACTGAGTTTATTATGTTTGGGAACAACGAGTTTGGGAATGCTTCGGCTGGAAATAATAGACTACTGTCCAACAATATGCAAAGTTATGTAAAGAACCTTGGAGTATTTCTCGATTCGGAATTACGCTTTGACCGTCAAGTTAACAGCGTTGTGAAATCATCTTTCTTTCATTTAAGAAAATTGTCTAAACTGAAACCAATTCTTTCGTACAAGGACTTGGAGATTGTTGTGCATGCCTTTGTTTCAACCCGGCTGGATTATTGTAATTCTCTTTATCTGGGCATAAGTGAATCACTGGTTACTCGTCTTCAGTGTGTCCAGAATGCTGCAGTGAGATTTTTAACAAATACCAGAAAACAGGATCACATAACACCTTTATTGATATCCCTTCACTGGCTACCTGTTAGATACAGAATACAATATAAGGTGTTGATGTTTGTTTTTAAAGCACTTGTTGATCAGCCTACTTATGGACAGCACTTTGGTCCATTCTAATGGTTTTGAAAGTGCTTTATAAATAAAAGTTGAGTTGAGTTGAGTCATATGACAGTTACACTAAATTTTATTGAAGATGAAAAATAGCTCAATTGCATATACCAATAACTCATTACAGGGCACTGTAATTTACTCATTAATATGTCAATATTCCATTCTTCAAATCAGTTATAGTGATATCTCTTACTGTAAATTACTGCAAATCAAACAGTGGTTTGTCCAGCAAACGGCCGTAAGATTAACTTATACATTTTCAATAAAGTTTTCACTTCTTATAATTCAAGGAAAAATATTCTCTGGCCATGAAAACATTATTCTATCATTATGATAAATTTAGTTACTCAATTTAAAAACGATACTTGCAAGTGTCTCTGTGTGACGCCAGATGTGGGACACGCGTGTGAGCTGCCCTGGAGCTTGGCCGTGAGCGTGGTCTCTTTGTCTTCCGGCCCGGGGCTGCTGCTGAATCGCGCGGTATTTGAAAGGTTCAACAAACAATGTTCCAGAATTTGTCTTCCTTGTGTGGAGAGGCGAATATTTTAATAAACTTAGTAAAGAAAAGAAAAGAAAACAACGAAACGAAAGCTTCTGGAGGAGCCATGGGAACGGCTGTCCTCTCAGCTGTCCCCTCCCGGCTGAGAGGGACGGCGATATTAGAGTGGTCCGAGGCCACTCAGAGGGACGAGCGGATGCGACCAGGGTCGAAGCAGATTTTATGTTTCTAAATGAAACATTGCTAGAAGACAGCTGCAGTGCAACAATCCTAAATGAAGCAGCCCCTCCTAACTTCACTTACATGAGTGTTTGCAGGACTGTTAGGAGAGGTGGGGGTGTAGCATTTAAAGATGTATATCAATGCAAGCAAGTGTCATTTGGTCAGTACTTGTCTTTCGAATATATAGGGATTGTGCTGAAAGGTGCTCCACGCATTCGGTTTATTATTATTTTATTACAAGCCTCCAAAATACTCTCCAGCCTTTGTTGAAGAGGTCACAGAAATGTTATCAATAATATCCTCAGAGTTTGACTGTTTTGCAATTGCAGGGGATTTTAATATTCACATAGATAATGCAGAAAACAAAACTACAAAATAAATGATAACGGTTCTAAACACCTTTGACCTGATTCAGCATGTGCATGGACCCACACACATGATTATTTTACTTTCTTTTATGTAAAGCACTTTGAATTACCATTGTGTACGAAATGTGCTATATAAATAAACTTGCCTTGCCTTCTGGGAAGTGGGTGTTCAGGTGGAACCCTTGGGGCAGAGACTCCGATCGGCAGAAGAATTTATAGCGTCACGGGCAACAGATTCAACTTAATTCTTTAAACTGAGCTTAAACCAAGTTCACAGTAGTTCTCTTCAAAGATTAAGTTAACTTCCCTACTGAGAAGGGAGCTTTTCCTTCTAGAAAGAGAAAAGGGACAGAATGACTACCGATTTCCCCACATTTAGGGAGGAGACACAACTCCTGGCTGTATGGTGTGTTGACAACAACCTGCTCCTTAACACCAGTAAAACAAATGAGCTCATTGTGGTCTTCAGAAAAAAGAAAGGAAGCACACATGACCCCATCCACAGGATGGTTGAACGGGTCTCCAGCTTCAAGTTCCTGGGAACTACCATCTCTGAGGACCTGTAGGGACCCCCCCCAGACCCCAATTTTTTTTTCAAAATGTCCATTGCACAAGTGTAAGTGTTCATAGACTTATCACACAATCCAGCTGTCCATAGTACACCTATTTGTCGATCAAACAGAGACATCAATTCAAAAGCTTGGCGAAAGAAATGGGTTTTTAAATCTAGATTTAAACAGGGTGTATCTGAACATTATCTGGAAGGCGATTCCAGATCTTGGGAGCCAAATGCGAAAAGAGCTCTACCTCTTTTAGTGGACTCTGCCATCCTAAGAACTACGAGAAGTCCAGCTTTTTGTGACCTTAAGGAGTGAATAGAGGACCTAGGATGGATCCTTGCGGCACTCCATATTTTGCCAGAGATAAATGAGGACTACCCATTTTAATAAAGATATTTAGATCCTACCAGTCTGCTCGTTACCATTTGTTTAAGCCTGCCCTTGAATACCTGTATAGTTTTGTAATCTGAGCTCAGAGGTGCCAAATGCAGCACGAAGATCAAGTAAAACGAGCAATGAGAAGAATCTAATCTTTAGAGCACAAACCAGTGTTTAAACTAGACAAGAAGAGCAGAAGCAAGAACAAGGTTGTGCATTTATTAAAACTCAGCAATAGGGTTTCCAACCCCCATTTATTGAAGTCAAGCTAGAGTCTTCTGTCGCCCTTGAACCATTACAGGACCGAGTGAGGCCTTGCCTTCCCACTGAACACCTATTGAAAAAGGCAAATACCCAAGTCAAGTAGAGCACGTGAAGTGTCAGAAGAAATCTTAAAGCAGCTACCTACCCCCAATAGGAGCATCACTTCCCCCTTCAGGACCACATGTTGAGTAACAGCAAGCACAAACCTGGTGGTTCCCATCAGCAGCAAGCCACCTGCAACAAGAAAGGAAAAATCAGACATGGCAGCGTCATCGTGTTCTTAAGCAGCATGAACATACCCATTGGAAAAGGAACAGGATTTGTGGAGAGCGTCACTGGGTGCAGAAGCAAGAGTGGCCTTCACGGTACACGTTATGTAGATCTGCAAGGGACACTGGTAAGGGTTCACAAGACCAGAGCAGATGGGAAGAGGACTCCGATTAAGTCAATGTAGTACGTACAGAAGGACTGGATCCTCCCTGGAACATGAAAGCCTCCAGCTGGAACCGGATCTTGTCTTCCTGGGTCCGAGGCAAGAAGTGGGAGCTGGAAGCCGTAGCCTTGGCATCCACAAGGCACCTGATAAAGAGTGGGTGAAAACAGGTTTACAGCCAGTTGCCCGCATCAATGTTTGTGGTTAACGCTGTAGTAGGGGTTCGTAGATCAAACCAATTCCTAGCCAGAGCACAAAAGATTGTGGGCAACGTAAGCCATTAGAGTGTGCACAAGCTCACACTTAAACAACCAAAAACAGAAATGCCAAGCTATGCTTCAGACAAATTTTAAATCTCACATACCATTTACAGTAGGATGAACATTGGGACAGTCATTCTCAGCGATGCCAAAAGCACTTACCAAGAAGAGCTAAACCGATGGTCACTTGACTCAACCTAATTCTCAGGGATCGAGCGCTCACTGAACAAACTTAAACCATTCTAGAGAAGTGACAGGACTTTAACCCATGATTTTCAATGAGGGAATATCTCGGAACAGAAGTCACATCAGGTACTTGGGTGGCCACACAGCGGTCCACAAACACACGCAGGGGGACGTGGTTGTACACCTTCACAGATGCCTCAATATTAATAAGGTCACCCAAGTAGTACACATTTGAAGGCCTCTGAATGGCCCAGTCATCTGCAAGAGGAAATAACGGTTTAGGCACAGCCTCATTTCACAAGGCTTAAGATCTAAAGAAACTACACAAACCCAGCATGAGGTTCATGGAGAACACCAAGACGTCTTCGGCAACCTCCATTGAAGCCTAAGGAACCCAAGTTGGCCTCAAAGCTTTACTGCTCACATTATGGAGCCTGTAGTTCAAGGAGATACCAAATAAACCGTTTTCCGGTTACAACACCACAAGAAACACTGCTTGAAGACATCCAGTCAGTCGCTTACCTTTGATAGTGGCATTGAATGCCAACAACTGTACCCAGTACGGGTAATCGACGTGCCAGCAAATGCCACAGGGGTGTAGGTAAGAGCAAAGGTGTAGACTAGCTCATCTTCAGTCATCTGAAAGAGACTGAAGTGGTTACCAAATGGGTTCTGTTCAACTACTTAAAAAAAGCAGCCATAGAACATCAGTTCCCAAAAGCAGCTTTCAGTTACCAGGTATCAGAAACTGAAAGGTTCTGTGGATGTTTAACATTCGACTAACACTAAATCAAGAACCCTTGTTTTTATTGGTAATCCAGTAAGACGTAACCATTCTTACCATCAGCACACTATTGCAGTCCTGTAGTGCATATTCAAAGATGAGCACCCCAGAGGCAGAGTCCTCACCAACAACAGGACAGCCTCCCATAGACAAACCAGATGGCTGGATCAGTTGACCATTGCTAAACATATCCTTCTTCACCTCCACATGAACCCGGCTCTCACTGCATTGAACAGCCAAACTACTGGGAGTCAAAGGTTGCCTCAACTGGAAGTTCACCGCCAACTCACGTTGCACCTCTGGAACGATGGGAAACTTCCAGTCCAAAGGCTTGACTGGACCCTGCAACAGCTGCTTCTCCTGAAGACCAAGAGGGTCTTGCGCAAATTTTCTGTAGTCAAGACTCGGAAGCTGAGAAGCCTTTTGGAAAGGATTCAAGAACCCTTGAGAAGAAAGATCAGGAACTCTGGAAGCTGGAGCTGATTGCAGCTTTGTGCTGCTTGGACTTTGACGGTGTTTCAAACTTCCCAGTGCACTCTTCAGGTCAAAAGCCACAATCACAACCAACACTAACAAACCTTGCAAGAACCCCATTCTATCAAACTGTGGCACAATGCTACAATGCACATCAGTGTTGGCTTTGCTATTGAGTAGAGCTTTGAATTAAGGTGGCTCCTCCCCTTTCAGCTTAATTGATTAACTTAGATTCTCCTCTGGGCTTGTAGAGTTTATTCATCCCAAATTTAGAAAAGTCAAGAACATCACTACCCAATAGAAAGCTAAGAACGTTTTATCTGTTTAATACAGATAAAATTGAGGTGATGATTTTTGCCCCAGACAACATTAGCCTTAAGATTAGGCAGGTGCTTGAGGGTCTATCATCATCTGACTGCAGTGACATGAGAAATCTGGGTGTCATTTTTGACAAATCGATGTGTTTTAACAGTCATGTTAAGTTTGTGGTTCGTACCTGTTTTTTTCCACCTCAGAAACATTGCTAAGGATAGATCTATGGTTTTTTTTAAAAAGAGAGGGAGATGCTTGTTCATCCTTTTATTTCTAGGACCAGCAGGAGATCACACATTACTCCTGTGCTGAAGGACCTTCATTGGCTTCCTGTTGGATATTAAATTATTAAATTTAAGTTAAATTTATGCATTTAGCAGACACTTTTATCCAAAGCAACTTACAGTGCATTCAGGCTATCAATTTTTACATATCATGTGTTCATGTGGATATAGAGTGCATTTTCAAATTCTGGGCCCGTATTCATAAAGATTCTAAGAATGCTCTCAGAAATCATGTTATATGCCTGATAGCAGGGTATGAGCGTACCAGCTCTGCTTCGTTTACAGCTGTTACTGGGGAAACCTCTATTTCTCGCACTTTATGTCTATACTTTAAAACATCTCCTGTTGGCAAATAATGAATTAGCATTTTCATTAAGTCCGCCTGATCCACGCAGCAAACATTTTGTTTGTTATCAAAAAATATCTACTCTAGAGGGACTTGGCTGTTGTTATTGATTATATTTGGAAGTCTACCGGAAGTTAAGTTAGGTCCACAAAAGCGCTCATGCGCAGTAACGTTTGTTTATGTTGTTGCCGTTGAAACCGTCTCTCCGTTCGAAAAGACGTGATTGTCAAAATACTAAGTTAGAATGAGTGAGGAATGATAGGGAGCGACAGAGCGCGTGTTCCAATGAACAACAACTCCCATGAGCCTTACGCTCTTACCCGACGTCATCAAAGTACGTCTTATGTTATTATTTTGATTGAGTGACCCCTGGTGGCCAAAAATTCCATATTGTACGTTTAAGTGTCGGTTTGAATGTTGGTTTAAATGTATCAAACCTGGAATCAAAACCAAGAACGGCGAGAAAGCCAAACTGGACAGAGGAACAGTGTTTACTGTTAGCCCAGTTAGTTGATGAACACAAGGCCATTCTTAAAGGAAAATTCAGGCCGGGTGTCACAGCAAGGGACAAGACATCCCCCTGCTTGTGCACACCTATAAGCCTGCTATATTCATAAATGCAGTTTTTTGAGCCTGCAAGGTGGGAATGTCCAGTGGAAACTAAATGAACTGCGACACAATAAGATGTTCTAAAAGTGTTGTAATTGTTTGTGTGATCACTCTGCTTACAGAAGATTGTGACAGACCCAAATCACGACTATTGAATTGTTGCATTTTTCCAGTTGCCAAATATCGTAATGTAGTGATAACTTTAATTTTTGGCGCTATGGCATTTCTGCGCTGTGTCGGAGATGTTAGCACGTCTCTAATAAGATCAGTCACAAACATGATCCCTGCACGATCTAATCTATAACGTCTTATTTACTCACTGTCATCCATTGTCTGCAACACATTATTTCTCCCTCTTCGTCTTTCTGCCATTTTCTCCTCTGCTAAAGAAACTCTTAAGCCTCTTAAAAGTCCTGCTCCTAACAAGTTTGAGCTTAAGACCTCTTTTAAGGGTTAAGGTGCTTTCTGAATTACTTTTTTTCTTTACTAGGATTTTTTCTCTAAAAATAAATGCCCACATTTCTAAGAATTTTCTTAGAATTTTGTCACTAGGAGCTACTTTTTGCATTAAGATTCTTTATGAATACGGGCCCTGGTCATTACTTTCAAAGCCTATTGTGTTATTCTTTGGTATTACTCAATACAAATGTGTTATTCTATGTTATTTACTTAATATGATATTATCTTACTTATAATATTATGCATAACTATGATAGAAAGCAATATACTGATCAATATGCTGAGTTATTCCCAAATACTGGTTGTCATGAAAAGGGTCAGGTGTATAAAAGTCCTCCCATAGGGCAGTACTAGTAGTGTTGAACAGGATTGGACATAAAAGACCTCCCAGTGGTAGATCCTGGTAATATTCCACTAAGTTGTATCTGTGAACTAAACTGACCTCTGTAATGCACCTGTTAATTAAAATAACCCTGAGAACTTTGGGTGATTTCCAAGTGTTGACAGTAGTAAACAGACTTGTGGGGATGTCTCACGTGACCATATCCAACCAATAGGGAGAGATTGTTTAATTGTTGATTTGGCCGAATTCCATCATTGAGCGATAAGGGGTGGCAAACTTGGCGGGCAATGCCAATTAAACTACCAAATAAGGTATAGAGATAGAGGTATAAAATGAGTGCATGGACAGACAGAAGATTCAGATGCAGTGCACGGCATCTTGGCTTTGTTGCTGTGTTCAATAAAGTCTATATTCTGACACCTGGAACCCCGTCTCCCGAGCCTTATTTATTTGACTGAAGAAATTCATCATCAGCCCTAAGACATGACATAATTGGCGAAAACGAAGGGACTGGATTGAAGTCCGGTGTCCACGAGAGCCGTCGCGGGCAGAAGGCCTGACTCCCACGCAAACTACTTGAAAATTAAAGGCGCCTAAAAAAAGGTAAGCAATTTTTGCTTAAATTGGACACAAGAATGTTTGCGTGGTAGGTTAAGGTCATGCCTGTGGGGGTAATTTGGACAGGGCTTCACCAATAAACGAAACTTAAGTATTGAATTTGAACTAAATTTAATGAAAACTAAATTTAATGAAAAGTTAATTAAGTATAAATCAAGGGGTTCCGGGTGTCGGAAGCTGCGCTTGCGAAAAGTAGATAGTTAGAAAAAAGTGGAGACGCCTAGGAACTAGGGAATTGCCCAAGTAGGTGGGGTGTGGCCCTGGTGGGGCCCCGCTTAAAGTTGATAAAGGGATGTATATGCATATGAAGTGTTAAGTGTTATTGCCCAAGAGGGGCAAGAAATCCCGTTACAGGGACTTCATAAGCGGGGGCGCCAAGGAACTAGGGAACTGCCCAAGGAGGTGGGGATGTGGCCCTGGTGGGTCCCCGCTTAAAGTTGATAAAGAGATGTATATGCATATGAAGTGTTAAGTGTTATTGCCCAAGAGGGGCAAGAAATCCCGTTACAGGGACTTCCTAAGTGGGGGCGTCTAGGAACTAGGGAACTGCCCAAGTAGGTGGGGATGTGGCCCTGGTGGGTCCCCGCATGGGAAGGGCTGCTTGTTCGGGTGTCTGAAGACTGGAAAGAGTTAACGTGTTAGTCTCTGTCTGTCCATTGTATGTTGAGAGAGAGATTTGTGTGTGCGCGCAGCATGCTGGATACATTACTGTAAGCACTGATTGCTTGGCTATACTAACCACATTAACTATACTGGGCTTTGCATGTAGCTAAATGTGCTGATTTAAATGTTTTATGTGGCTGTTTGTATTTGCAATGGTATGAAAAACTAGTGTGAACAATTGTAAAATAATACAGGAGGAGGCAATAAGGTGGTGATTAGAAAATAAAGCGTGTATAAAGAGTTGAAAGAACAAAGTAGATTTCAAAAAACTGGCTTTATCGGGAGTTTGGAGGTCATCCAAGTTACCGACGTTGTGATCTAAATTGTGAAACAATTATTGATAAAGTAACAAGTGACTGGTTTTTCATTTCTAGAGTGAGAGAGAGAAAGAGAGACAGAAACCAAGGCTGGTGTGTGCATGACGGAGGGAGTGGAAGCAATGAGTAGGAGTGAAGGAGAAGCTGTGTGTGTGTATGTGTCCATGCGAGAAACCTCTGTATGAGTGAAAGAGTGAAATTATCTCTGTGAGTGTCAGCAAAGAGTAAAAGCAAAAGGGCATGGACAAGGAGAACAGAGCAGCTGTGAGTGTGTGGTGTGATGGATTTGTGTATTTGTGCACACATGTGAGATTGAGAACCTGTATGTTGGTCTGACTTTGTGCATGTGTGTGTGACAGAGAACAAAGAGAAAGTCTTATGTGTGCTCATGGGTGTATGAAAGAGTGTGTGTGTACGTGTGTTTGCATGTGTGAGAGATAGTGTGAGGGAGAGAGTTTAGTCTTCAGAAATTACACATTAGATACCAAACATATTTAAAACATGCGAAAATCATTTGATCTCAGTAATACTGCTGCTGACGTCAATATGACCCCAAACATTATGCGTGTAGTCATGTCATAACAGACCTCAGATGCATTATTAAATAAAAAACAAATCCCTAAAAATATATTTTGTAATTAGGAAATTCATGAAATATCAGGATAGTAATAATAATAAATGATAAAAAGGATATATATTTTCACCATGTAAAGTGGGTCTGGGGTCTGTATTATACGGATGATAATGAATATGTTGATGAATGTAGACTATTATACACGGACAGTAGAAATGTTGGTAGAAATCTTTCAGGATTAAGAAATGAAAGAGCAGATGTTGAGAACATTGCTTAATCGATATAAATAATAAAAAAGAGAATAATGGGTGAAGTTGTTGTTAATAAGAAAAAGAGAAGAAGGGGATGAAGGGGTAAAGAAATTCTATAAATACAAGGAAAGAGATTGCTAATTGACTTTTATGGAACCATTGAACTTAAAATATTGTCAAAAGATGAACTGAACATTAGAATATTCAAGATAGGAGGGTTTCGCATAGAGTAACACTTACTCAATTTGGGCAGGAGGAATGACAGCTACAGGTCACAGATTGTGGAGTTTTGAGGCAATTAGCATGGGAGAAAACAATTCAAACAAAAAGCAATTTGCGATGGAAAGAACCAATAAATCCTGTGTTACCCTTCAAACTGTTAACTAGAAAAAACATTGTGATTATTTTAAAATATTTGAGACAATCTAATCAGCTTCTTTAAAAGGTGATAAGTCCAGGTGGAAATCAGGGGTCGGATACTTTTAGTGATGCTCGTCTGATGAGCCTGGTGAAGATTAGCTATTAAAGTGCTGGGATTAGAGAGGTAAGTCACTGAGGGAAAAATAATCATTTATTGTGTTGAACAAATTAATAACTGTGACTTTCAGAGATGTCAACTCAAGTAGAGTTATTGATTTCTAAAAATCCAGCCTGTAAACAAGTAATAAGGGAGCTCTCAAAAAGGTGGGCAGAGAGAACTTGTTAAGAATCTTAAAATAATTACAAGATCAATGATAAATCAAAAAAAAAAAAAAAAAATGAATGAAATGAAATGAAATGAAAAAAGAGAACAAGAATCATGGGTATTGACTCGGTTAAAACAACATGGAATTAAATCATTAAAATTGGAGAAACAAGAAAGAGACAATAAAAACAATGACATTGAAGAAAGGCCGCCTCCATATGCTCCTTCCTGTGATCAAGCTATTATTCAAATCCCTTTAGTACAGGGAAAAATAGATTTAAAGGGATAAATAGAATTTGAGGGATATGTACAAGATGCACCTGCAGATGTTGAAATAAATGAGCAGCACAGCAGAAGTGAGCTGAGGAGAATGGCAGACAGCAGGAGAGAGAGAGATACACACACAGCCATGAGAGAGGGGCTGAAGCTTAAAAAGGAGGGGCTGATAACATCAACATCAATGTCTCATTCAAACAAAAAGAGAGAGAGAGAACAGCCCACAAGGTGGAGCTAAGGACTGAAAGAGGACGGGACAAGGACTACCGAGAGGAGGAGAAAACAGGTGAGCCACACACATCTCAATGTCTTTCAGAGATACTCAAAGAAATGGAGAATTGCCACAAACACCTAACCTCAGTTTATGAAGAATTGGGGAGCCATCAACCAGAAGAGCTTGAAGATGCACCTGAAAGAACAGTGACACCTAAATGAGATGGAGGAAAGGTGCAGCAGAACAAGAGAGAATCTCAAACAAACTGTCCACATGACAAGAGCAGATTTCAAGCAAGCTGTGGACACATTTCAATAAGAGCTGGACGAACTGATGGGCAAACATGAACGAATGCAATCACACCCAAGCCCACATGATTATGTTCAGCGGAAGCAGTACAAGCAAGTAGCTGGGACACTGGTCATGCAAGACATAGAAGACGAAAGGAAAGAAGCATAGAGACGAAAGGAAAAGATAGGAAAAGAGCAGCACGGATCAACAAGGACATCAAGAAGACTGAAACCCCAAAATTTGAGTGCTTAATAATCATCAAGCAAGGTCACACCCAAAACATTACTTGGGCAAGTCAAGATCTGGACACTTTGGTTTCCCGTCTTCTAGACATACATAAAGGAGCTGGAAAATGGAATCAGAACATTTGAAGAAGAAACAACTGGAAAGCTTCTGGCCCTAAGTGACATCAATG
Source organism: Carassius gibelio (assembly GCF_023724105.1). Classification (NCBI taxonomy): domain Eukaryota; kingdom Metazoa; phylum Chordata; class Actinopteri; order Cypriniformes; family Cyprinidae; genus Carassius; species Carassius gibelio. The sequence continues at coordinate 2,807,618 of NC_068389.1, forward strand.
CCCTGTTTGCTAAGTATTTGGGGGCCTCCAAGATGAATGATATTCTCAAGCAGTCTGGCCTTCACCAAGCCGTCGACAGGCCTCAAGCAGAAGGAGTTTCATTTGACAAACATTGACGTGACATCTTGAATACCCTATGCAAACTTATCCAGAATTCCTGAAGGGGGAGCCAATGGGGGAGACTGAGAATCCCACCACCTACATACAGAAAAACAGAGATGCTGGAAACAAGAACTGGAAAAAGATCCTGAGCAAGGAAAAGTACTGACAGCACTCTTCAGGACTGCCATTGTGGAAGCCATGCCTGCAGTAATGAAAGTGAAGCTGGAGGATGTGGTAGGTCTGATCTCAAAGCTACGTAAAGAGTTCAGAGACCATGTGGCCCATGCCGTAGAACAGCACAGAAGACCAGAGCTAAAGATGAAGGACCAAGAAAAAGAGCTGCTAAATAAGAAGAAAAAGGTCCAAGCAGTGCAGAAGGAAGACCAATCAGCAGTGATGGCACCTGTCAATACTTCGGTGCCTGTCAATCCACTTGTAACAATGAATGTGCCTGCACCAGCAAATCAGAGCGCAGCAGCACAGGCACCGCCTGCTGGAACAGTTGATGCACCACAAGGACCGGCACCAGTCGTCATCTATCTCAAGCCAGAGCAGCCAAACAACAGGAGCTGGAAAAGACAACAACAAAAAGGACGTGGCAGAGGAAGATTTAACAACAATCAACAAAAAGTAGGTGGCCCTCCAGGAGTATGTTGGGGATGCTATCAGCCTGGACACAGTAGAAGAAACTGCACCATCAATCCTTGGCAACAGAGCCAGCCAATGGCCCCAGGAGTCAACTATGGACAACGACAAGTGCAATCTCAACCTCCAGGCCCTGTTAACCCATGGCGTGGACCTGATCAAGGCTATTAGGGCTGCCCAGAGAATCCTACGGGGAGGAATCAGCTTCCAATGATATCTTGTGATGCTGATCAAGAACCAATGCTGCAAGTTAAAATCGAAGGAAAACCCATTATTGCCATGCTTGATACAGGGGCAACAAACTCCTGTTTAAATCCAAGATATGGCTCGCACTTCCCAATGTCTAGAAAATATATAAAGACAGTAGGATTCTTGGGGACAACTCAGTTACTTCCCATGAATGCCCCTGTGAGCATAAGCCTGAAAGACACTGAAATAAGAATACCAATCTTAGTCTCAGAATACACACCTGTTAATTTATTAGGCAGGGATGCTATATGTAAACTAAAAATGCAGATATGCTGTACACCAGATGGAATTTATGTAGACAATAGGGCAATTATACAAATGAATGTTTCATCATTACAACAAACACAAGAATCATGTGCTAACATATATTGGTTGGGTCATCTAAAGGAAGATGTAGAAAAAACAATTAGCAAATGGGGAAGATACATATGAGAACAGCTTTGTGAACCAAGTCCACCAAAAACTGAACACAAAGACCCAGAATTTGAAAAAAGATGGTTAGAAAACATACATACATATAATACATAATAGTAGGACCAGAAGGTTTGATGTGGCAAACTCGATTCCTCATGTGACATTGTGAGTAAAGATTGTGTTTCTAAAGACATAGGCCCCATTATGAAACGAGCAGAAAAAAAGCAACTGGGAAGCCACAGAAAATCCTACAATCTTCCAATCAGCAGATAAAGTGTATCTAAAAATTTTGTGTACTACTCCAATGATGGGAGTCCCCAGAATGGTTATAAATATAAAAGTTGAGCCAAAGGTAAAAAAAAAAAACAAAAAAAAAAACAAAGCAAATTGAATTGAGAAAGAACTGAGAAAGAAATGTAGAAACATGTACCACCTGAATTATGGTCTCAGCGTGACATAGATGTGGGATTAGTAAAATCAGATAGCTAAAATATTCAGAAAGTTACAGTACTAAGCTACCCAGAAAGTTTCAGTATCCTTCAAAACCAGAAGCAGAAGAGGGAATCAAAAAGACAATTGAGGGATTAATGAAAGCAGGAGTGTTTGTTGAAATTACTAGCTGTAGTAACACCCAATATTGCCAGTAGATAATCAAAATGGCGTTTGGTGTATGATTTGAGAGCAGTGAATGAGGTTGTGGAGGATTGGCCTACTGAAGTTCCAAATTTGCATGCGTTGTTAACCAATGTTCAGCTCCTAATTATTATACAGTAATTGATCTCTGCTAAGCTTTTTCAGCATTCCCTCGGCCGAGGAGAGCAGACCTTTGTTCACATTCACCTACCAAGGTAAAAAACTCACTTACATGAGAAGGCCACAAGGTTTCAAAACACTCACCACATGTATTTAATCAAGTTCTAAAAGAAGATCTAAGTGATCTCAGGCTGGACAGTACATTAATACAGTACGTAGATAATTTGTTGATCTGTTCAATGACTTTGCCACCAAGGCTCAATTAAAGGTCTTACTTGGCTGAAGGGGGACATAAGGCCTCTAAAGAAAAACTGCAATTTTGCTAACCGCAAGCTGAGTACTTAGGATGCACAATTTCACATGGGATGAAAGCTATATCACCCAGTCAATTAGAGGACTACAACTACAAACAGTGAGATAAATTATTACTTTTTTGGGAATGACAGGTTTTAGTGCAGACTGGAATGATAATTATTAAATCAAAACAATTCCACTTAGAGCACTAAGAAAACATATGGGCCATCAAAATATTAAAGCACCTTTGATTATTTGAGGATTACTGATGCATGAACAACATTTGAACCATTAACGAAAAAAAATGCAAATTGGCTTTGGCGCTCATATGAAGATCTATATTGGTTACAATCCTTATCTCTGAAACACATGATTTTGACCATTGCGCGAGGGGGGAAGTGATAAAAAATAATAAATAAATAAATAATAATAATAATAATAATAATAATAATAAAAATTAAGAAAGATTATAAATAAAGTGACAAAGTTATTGGTTGCTATATGTATAAGCAATGGTGGATGAATATCTATTTGAATGTGAAGTCTGCACCCTAAGTAATGTCAGAAAATGGACATGATCAATGTCAACAAATAGATATAAAAACTGACATCAAGAAAAGAAAGACCCCTGTAGTTTATGTAATCGACTTCGCATTGGAGTATGAGTGTTTCAACAAATCAAAAGGGAAACATAAAATGGGATAATTTAAAAGGAATTGTGCAATAATCTGGCATTTAGACCAAAATATGTATTATAATTTAGAAGTGCTCAAATCATTCTGTCGGATATATGCCACAGCCACTGTAAAGATAAACATGAATGAACATGACAATCATAAAGGTCAAAGACACAGAACTATATGTTTTCCCCAAATTCGCATCATGGAAGATCAATTAGAAGCAATTGCAGGTTACTATTGGGTATGTGAAAAAAAAAAAAGAGTAAGAGTCTCACGAAAAGACTGGAAAGGTATTGTACCAGAGTAAGTCTGTTACAAGGGTTAACAATGATTGAAGGAGACTTAAATGAAGTTAAGCAGCCGCAACTAAGGTGACACAGATCTGTACATAGATTTAATTGGCCAACCAAGAAGAATACCAGAAAGTAAATAAAATCTGGATTTGAGTCTATAGTTGAATGACTAGCCCCAAATAAGAACACGGAGTGGATAAATTATATTTACTACAATCAGCAGAGATTCATTAATTACATTGATGATGCATTGAAAGCTCTGGGAAAACAACTAAGTCCTACAAGTAAAATGGTATGGCAAAACAGACAAGCACTGAACTGGCTTCTGTCCGAAAAAGGAGATGTATGTGTAATGTTGGGAACTGACTCATAAACTTATATTTCAAATAGTACAGCCCCAGCTGGATCGTTCACCAAAGCTATGGAGAAACTGGAAAACCTGAGAGAGGAAGTGACCAAGAACGCTGGAGTAGACGTACATACTTGGGATTGGTTTAATTTACTTTTTGGGTCTTGGGGACAATGGTTAACTAAAGTGGGCATCATAATAGGCATTGTTGTTGTTGTGTTTCTTTTGTTGTTCTGTTGTATTGTGCCTTTCATCAGATCAATGCTGGCCAGTGCTGCAGCCAAACAGATGATTAATGTGTCAGTGAGACCGACTGGAGTGGACATTGGATGTACCAACGTGCACATTGGGACCTGGACTGGATGAACTGGATGAATTTGTGTGAAACCTTCCTGAAAAACAATGGAGTGGTAGGGAAGGGGTGCCTTTTGTTTTCTATTTTTTATTTTTATCCTGTATTGTTACTTTTGATAGAGAGGGAGTCAGTATCTTCATTGTATTTTTATTTTCTTATTATGTAGTAGAATTAGAGTAGGCAGGAAGTTTATTTTGGCATATACCCCTTCCTGAAGTCACTTAGTCCTTAAGTCATTTATTTCTTAAGTCACTTATTATCTAATCATTTGTTTTAAAGAACATCTTAAGAAAGAAAGGGGACGCTGAAGGTGTTAAGCAGGTCATTGTCCGTGTTACGAGGCATTGCAACCAGAAAAGGGGATGGTAAAGAAAGATTGCATATTTCCTTATTATCTTAATGTAATCTTCATTTATTAGTATATAGTTTGTCTTTTTCAACACTGGAAAAGTCTTCAAAGTATGAAAAGAAGAAGGGATCGACGAGCACCTCAGTGCTTAGCAACATGAGTAGATTCAACTGGCGGTTTAAAAACCCACTATCTACTCCAACACCAGATAGAGCTGAATGGCAATGAAAGTTGCCTGAGCTCCTCTGGCAACGAAGGACAGCATCACCAGATAGCGCTCCAGGCTACCGGAAATGCTTGGAGTTCCTCTGGCAGCGTGGGATGAACCAGTGTACAATTTATTGTATTACTTTGTTTTTACTAATTTTGATTATTTGAATCATTCATATATTCTACATAACCATGACAACCATGGGCAAGGCTAAGACATCTCATGCACATGCTTTAATACACATTGTTAATTTGTTTTGATTCATTTGACCCCCAAGAATGTATAGATAGGGAAGCAGATTCTTTTACTCTTCTCTAGTCAATTGTGGGGAGAGATATTTGGATCTAACTTCCTCTGGAGTGCAACAACATAAAGAAACCATTTGTTAAGAGGAAATGGAGGACCATTATTGGTTCATAGATGGACAGAAGGAGAGGTGGACTTGTGGTGTTGTACTCTAGGCAAAGGGCTTAGTGGTGAGACTTGGTAAAGTCTCAGAGGGGGGAATATATTGTGTTATTCTTTGGTATTACTCAATACAAATGTGTTATTCTATGTTATTTACTTAATATGGTATTATCTTACTTATAATATTATGTATAGCCATGACAGAGAGCAATATACTGATCAATATGCTGAGTTATTCCCAAATACTGGTTGTCATGAAAAGGGTCAGGTGAATAAAAGCTCTCCCATAGGGCAGTACTAGTAGTGTTGAACAGGATTGGACATAAAAGACCTCCTTGTGGGAGATCCTGGTAATATTCCACTAAGTTGTATCTGTGAACTAAACTGACCTCTGTAATGCACCTGTTAACTAAAATAACCCTGATAACTTTGGGTGATTTCCAAGTGTTGACAGTAGTAAACAGACTTGTGGGGATGTCTCACGTGACCATAGCCAACCAATAGGGAGAGATGTTTAATTGTTGATTTGGCCGAATTCCATCATTAAGCGATAAGGGGTGGCAAACTTGGCGGGCAATGCCAATTAAAAACCGGAACTACCAAATAAGGTATAGAGATAGAGGTATAAAATGAGTGCATGGACAGACAGAAGATTCAGATGCAGTGCACGGCATCTCGGCCTTGTTGCTGTGTTCAATAACCAGTGACTTGACTCAGAAAGGTCAACGTTGACTAGCCTTGACTCTTGAAAGTACATGGTAACTAGCCCTGACTCTGGAAGGTCAATGGTGACTAGCCCTGATTCTGGAAGGTCAAAGGTGACTAACCCGGACTCTGGAGGATCCATGACATCTGACTCAACTCTGGAGGGTCCACGAGCACCTGACTCGACTCTGGAGGGTCAACCGGAACCGGACTCAACTCTGGAAAATCAACGGGCACCTGACTCAACTCTGGAAGGTCAACAGGAACTAGCCTTGACTCTGGAAGGTCAATGGTGACTAACCCTGACTCTGGAAGGTCGACTGTGACTAACCCTCACTCTGGAAGGTCGACGGTGACTAACCCTGACTCTGGAGGGTCCATGAGCACCTGACTCGACTCTGGAGGGTCCATGAGCACCTGACTCGACTCTGGAGGGTCAACCGGAACCTGACTCAACTCTGGAAAGTCAACGGGCACCTGACTTGACTCTGGAAGGTAAACAGGAATCTGACTTGATTCAGGAGGATCAACTGGAACGTGACTCGACTCTGGACGGTCAACAGGAGCCTGACTCGAATCTGGATAGTTAACTGGAATTTGACTCGACTCTGGAAGGTCAACGGTGACTAACCCTGACTCTGGAGTAGAGCTGTAGTCAAGTCCGGCTTTGTCGAGTCCAAGTCAAGTCCAAGTCCAGGACTAGTCGAGAACGAGTCAAGACCGAGTCCAAAGAGGTTCGAGTCCAAGTCAAGTCCAAGTCCAAAAGTTTCGAGTCCAAGTCCAAGACTGAGTCCAAATGAAAGAAAAAAGGGTCCTCTTCAAGACCACATACTAAACTACTGATAATGTTTGTGATGCGAGAGAAAGCATATCTCCTATTCTAAGAAAATCATTTTACATTATTATTTGTAATGATCAAAAAGCATGTGCAAAGTAACAACTCTGTAGGACAGGGGTCTCCAAACTACATCCTGGATGGCCAATGTCCTTAGCTCCAACTGGCCTTAAAACACCTGGAAGATTAGTGTGTCTAGTAAGAGCTTGATTAGGTTCAAGTGTGTGTAATTAGGGTTAAAGCTAACAGGGGCGTTAAACAAGATCCTGGGCCCTATGCATAGGCAGTCCTGATGGGCCCCCATGGCCCCCACCCATGAAAATATCCAGGTAAAAAATAGATATTTCAGATTCATACTTTTCAAGGGCCCTCTCTTCCTTTGGGGCCTTGCTAATGAGTACTGGTTTTACTCCCAGTCCGACCCTGGGAGCTAAACTTGGATAAACAAACAAAGTTTGGAACTGTAAGGTCAAATAATTTTTATGTACTTTATTTTTTGTTGACATTATATCTGTGGTCAAAAATGTATATGACTATGCCTAATTGGCACAGTGCACAGACACACGCAAAGCTCGGGATATGACAAATGCGCGCAGCAAGGCTAGAATGGATACGTTTGGCTCTACTGGCCATGCGCACATAAATACAGCAAATTTTTGTCCTACTTTGCTAGATCTTGCATAGACTAGTCGAGCTCTGTCGGAAACAATCGACTACTCCAGCATGCATTAACCATAATGCATACAAAGTGTTTGCAAGTATGACGTGAATTTTAGAATTACAATATTGTGTGGAGCTGTTACTATATGACCTTATCTATGTTGCATGTAAAAATAAAATATGTAATGTAATAATTAGGGTTGTGCCTGAAGCCGAATACCTTATTCGGAATGGCACGGATAATGGCTTAAAAAACGAATAACGCTCAAGGAATAATTCTGCCTGAATACTCGGCTAAAGCTGACAGAGTCTGGTGTTTGCTAGATAACAGGTGAGCCAGGGCATCAGCGCCAGAAGTGAATGAATGTAAACTTTATGAGTGAAAAGCGCGCAAATCAAACACCGCATTGTAGTCGCCTCTCTGTTTATCTCTCAGAAATCAGAGCGTTGCAAGAGTAATTTTACCTATAATAATACATCATAGCTACACGTTATATTATTTTTATATATTTAAAAGGCAAATATTGAAAGCTTAGGCTACCATGATACGAATGAATGGAATAAGCACAGCGCGCTCACCAATCAAACAGACGCGTTGCGCGTCTCAGTCTCTCAAAAACCAAATCAGTTCCCTCTCAAGAGTAGGCTAATAATCAGCTTCGATTCGGATACATTGTCTACTTGTCCTACATGTTTGCATATTTACCTTTTGCTGGTTTGCGCGGAACACACACATCTGTGTAGTGAAGTTCATTAACATTAAGACTCGCTCAAAGTTTTCTGCGTAATGAAAATGTTGAATGTTGAATAAGTTTGTGTCGTGTTATTTAGTAAATAAAACAGACATATGTAGTTAAAAGTAGTCGGTTTAACAATATGACAGGAAAGAAATATCTCGTCTCTGTTGCCTGCATATCAGTTAGACATCAGCGGGTGTAAAAACATCTAAAGGTTTTTGGGGGTTTGCAACTCAACTGTTATCTAATTAGTTTTCCGGGGGTTCTGGTGTTGTAAATAGTCTGCTGCAGGTCGGCTAAAGTAAAAAAAAAAAAAATGTGTGTAATCAAAGTCAGGGATCAAAGGCGCGACAATTTCAAATTTATGGCTTAGGCCTGTGATCGTGAGGTTATCTGACAGTTCATTTAGTGGGTCAAATGGATGTGAAATCTTTTAACAAGTCAGACCATATAGGAATATGTAGTTTAATTCGAGTTAATTTAGTTTATTTTAGTTACATTTATAATTTTTATTAACCCCTAGATCTTTCAACCTCAACATAAATGTACCGAGAATGCAAACAAGTACACAAACACTCACACACACACACACACACACCCACCCACACTTTCCTTCTGCCGAGTTTGTGTCGTGTTATCTAGTAATTAAACCATACATATGTAGTTAAAAGTATCACCCATTTAACAATATTACAGGTAAGAAATATCTCGTCTCAGATTGAAACGTGACAAACTTAGTAGTGATTCTTTAAATCCTGTTTATCAACTCTTTGAGATACTTAATCATTGAAACATTTCTATAGTCACATCTTTATTTAATATTTTCTAAAATGAGATCTGGTTTATTTCTATATTAAGTGTAAGTAAGTTGTATTCTTTCGTTGTCATATCTTTTACATTTTATTAAAATAGGTTCAACTGATTGAGGAAGATCACATTTAACACAAAGTCCAGACACATGTTTTTCCTCTTATAAATAATGACTGATTAAGTGCAATGTGTCCAATTTTATGGCGAGAGCTTCCTTTCTACCCCCAAAATTCTCATTTCAATAAATTTGATGTCTGACATTTTAATGTTTTTATCTGATCCACTACCTTCTATTCCTATATGTGCAGGTATCTATACAAAATAAATATTTGTTTTTGGTTGTATTCTGAACAAACTCTGTAAAATGAATGACAAATTGTCTTGTTGAAGATTCGCCACACTTTAAACTTGGTAATACTGCAAATGAGTCTGAACATATGACTACTTTAGGTATATTAAGGTGTTCAACCCACTGAAGAGCCAAAAATATGACAATCATTTCTGTAGTATAAACAGACGGATGATTAGATGTTCTTTCAGGTATTCTATATCTACCCACTTGGAACATATGTGTCCTGTTTCAGGATCTTTAGATACATCTATGTGTATGAGTTACTTTAAAACTATATGCTCTTTATTTTTCATCTAAACAAAAGTCCTAGATGTTTTATTTTATTTTAATAAGCCACTCAAACTTACTTTAGTAGCCTAAATCATTGAATATGTCTTTTATTTTCTTAATATCAACTTCTGGCACGAAATTCTACATTCATAAATGTATGTTTCTCAAAACTCCCCGCGTTTGGTGGCATTTAAAGAGGAATTTGTGATGTATTTGGAGACGTTAAAAGAAATGAAAAGTCTCAAAGCAAGATTTTTGTATTCTTCATTAAAGGACTTTGGTTTTTCTTAATGTGAAAATCTGTTACTCCCCTACTTTTTCATTCTTTATCTTTTTCTTCAGTGTTGTTTTATTTATTTTACATTTATTTTGTTTTATGATGTACAGAGTGTGAACGAAAATTGAGTGTAATCTCAGACCATACTTGTAAATCTACCAGTAATGTACGCCTTTATATTTTTAATGTTTAAAGCATCGAATAAAAAAGAAAAAAACACCCACTAACACATCCCCCTAACACCTCCCTAATAACGTTGGTCACAAAGGTTTAAATGTATGTTAAAAGAGTTAAACAAAGTAACGTTTTTAATAAAAACACATCAGTTCTTATTTGATGAAAACATTCTACCTGGTTTTAATATTAGACCGATGTTTTTACTTTAAAATTAGGTTAACCTATACCATTTTATTTTCATCTCAACAAAAATTCCTTGTTGGAAAAAATTGTTGTTTTATTTCATTTTAATAAGTCACTCACCCATACTTTAGTAGTCTAAATCCTTGAATACGTCTTTTATTTTGTCAGTATTAACTTCTATCATTGCTATAGCGTAGCTATATCAATTAAAACATGCGTTTAGGCATACACAAGTCTAACTGGAATGAAATGTTTTGGAATGTCTTTGATTTTTTTTGCCAAAGAAACTTTAACAACATTACAGGAGAGGCTAAATATTTCATCTCAAGTAGTTTGGAAAATCAACAGCCTTCCAGCTATGTTTCACGTACATGCACGAAAATTGGCAGACATATGTAACACACCAATACCTACAAAAAAGACTCTTGGAGCGAAATTCTAAACCCAACAGGAAGTCGGTTATTTTTAATATTATGAGCATATTTTGTGTAATTTTGGTCATTTCCATGTGTTGTATTTTAACGAACTCCTCCTAGAGATTTCTTCAAATCAACACCAAATTTGGTATGCCTAATCTAAAGGCCTTTGCGATGTTAAATTGCGAAGATCTTGAGTTTTCGTTGAAGGGCGTGTCCGTGGCGGCCTGGCGAATTTCGATGATTCGCCATGAAAAATGAAGTTGCTATAACTCACACATACAATGTCCAATCTGCCCCAAACTTCATATGTTTCATGAGACTCCGAACCTGAACAGATTGACATGCCCATATTCAGTTATAGTCATAGCGCCACCTATTGGCAACAGGAAGTGACATATTTTACGTTGCGACGAACTACTCCTAGAAATTTTATGACATCAATGTCTTTTTTGTGGTCAGTCTAATCTAAAGGCCTGTGCGATGTTCAGTTGTGAAGATCTTGAGTTTTCATTAAAAGGCTTGTTCATGGTGCCGCGACGAATTTCGATGTCTCGCCATGGGAATTAAAGATGTTATAACTCAGGCAAAAAATGTTCGATCTTCCCCAAACTTCACATATGTGATAAGAGGCCTGGCCTGAACAGATCTGCAGGCCAATATTCCACCGGGTGTGGCAGATTGGCTCTATAGCGCCACCTATACACTTTCAACGGAGTGCGCCTCGAGTTATGTTTCACGTACATGTACAAAAATTGGTACACACATGTAACACACCAATACCTACAAAAAAGTCTCTTGGTACGAAATCCGGATCCCAACAGGAAGTCGGTTATTTTGAATTTTCCCTTCAAAATTGGTGTTGTTTTTGCCATTTTCAGGGGTTGTACTTTAACGAACTCCTCCTAGAGATTTATTCAGATCAACACCAAACTTGGTCAGTGTAATCTAAAGCCATTTGCGATGCGTAGAAACGCGTCTGGTATCTGGAATCTGATGTCTTTGTGTTTACTGTTACGACCATGTCAGCGAAGATTGTAAAACATCTAAAGGTTTTTGGGGTTTGCAACTCAACTGCTATCTAATTAGTTTTCCGGGGGTTCTGGTGTTGTAAATGGTGTGCTGCAGGTAACCATAAAATGGTTTATGGTTTAGGCCTGTGATCGTGAGGTTAGCTAAAAGTTCATTTACTGGTCAAATGGACGTGAAATCTTTTAACAAGTCAGACCAAATAGGAAGATGTAGTTTCATTGGAGTTAATTTAGTTTATTTTAGTTACATTTATAATTTTTATTAACCCCTAGATCTTTCTAAACCTAGATCTAGACCCCTAGAACCTCAACATAAATGTACCGAGAATGCAAACAAGTACACAAACACAACCATACAATCATAAACACACACACACACACACACACAAATGTAAAACATTACAGAAAACATGAACATGCAAACTAAATAAATACTAATATACACTCAAACAAGTACAAAAATACACAAACAAACAAAATAGGTCACAAACACGAACATATCTATATAAGATTGAAAATGAGTTGTCCTAAGTTTTCTTTGAAACCAAAAGTGTTTGTTGGTACAAATGTCTGACAGAAATGTATACAATAGATTAGACGTCCTTTCTCACTTTCCAAATGGTGTTGTTATCCATGATGTTTAAAATAGTTAAAAAAAGTATTATTTTTTAGCTTTAATGCAGGATTCATGTCAGCACTCATGTGTTTACGCATTTCTCTTGAATGTGTGTACAGTAACCGTTGCATACATGAAGCAGAACAAATACATAACTCATAAATGCATTGTGGTTAATAAAAAAGACTTATTTATCTAGCATAAATTACTTTCTTTTCATAACAATAAACATTCTTACGACTTTAACAACTGCAAACAAACGGTTTGGTTGGAAAATAAAAAAATAAAAAATAAAAACATATTGTGTTTTCTTAGTTAGAAAGCTTATAGTTTGTAGTAAATCACATATATAAGCTAAAAAAAAAAAATTCTTCCAAACCATGCTGCTTTCACACACACACACACCTCACAAAACTGTCAACAAGGACCTTAAGTTTTTGTTATAACGTTTAGCTGTAGCTGAGACCTTGGTGGAATTATTTTACGTACAGTTTTGGGGAGGTTACTATGAACGTTGTAATAGGTTATAGATCACAAATTAACCCATTTAAAAATCTGAAAGTTTAAAAAGTAATGTAACTGACAACATTCGATTACATGTTTTAAGACTTGTAATGTTTTCAACCGTTAATCTTTTGAAACGTGTAAACAGGACAGGGGATAACATTAGAGTACTCAACAACTAATGACCGTCAGACTTTTCAAATCCTTCATCACTTAAATTAGGATTGTGAACATTTCATTTTAAAGCACAACCACCACGAAATCAGATTTGCTTGGAGATTAAATACATATTTAAAAACACAACAAGAAAGTTTAACAGCTATGATACTGTTTTTAAATCAGGTTTTTGTACACCTATGAAGGGAAATGCCATGGCATCTAACAACGGTTGGTAAATCGGTTCAATTTAACAAATAAATATACATCGGCCAAATAGGAAATAAGCATACGTCTTTAACTCATGAAACATCTGACTCATATTTTAGAGTATTTAAGGTGGTTTATGAAATATATCAATGAGATCTGTAATCTGTAAAAATATTCAGATGTAACATTTTCATAATTAACCGCAATTTAATTATTTTTCTCACTGACTGTAACTGATTACATTTATTTTTAATCAAATGATATAATTTAGCTATATGTAACTAGTTGACCACCTAACACTGATTATGCGTTCTAACAAGAATAGTTGGTGAAAGAGTTCATTACCCTCTTTAACTTTAAAAATGCGTACAATGTCCACAAACAAGGGTTTGCTCTTAAAACAAGCCCCAGACACCAACTTGGAAGCACCGTAACAAGTATAGCCATTGCAGAAATTTGTTATAGAGATTCAGTAAGTTAAACTCTGGATGCACGATTGACCGACTTACGTTTGCCATATTATTACTTTTTCTAAAGATAAAGACAATTATTTGGTTTCAGGACACACGAATCCTAACGCCCAATGGTTCACAAGATAACATGACAACGGTTGCCCCATTACAGCATAGTCAACCCATTTTAGCCTGTTTTAGCACATGTATATCGTATTATTGTTGAATATAGTCGTTTGGTCTAAATATGTGTTAACAGTTATTTTATTGTTGTTATATGTATTATATGTTTTTGTTTTACAAATGTAATATGTTTACCTAATACCTCATTCAAGCTATGTAGATCTTCAGGTCAGGGAACTACAATACCCATCACACACCTCAGGCTTCAAACATGCCTGTCGTGAATACATACTCATATTGTATGTGGCAACGCTCTAAATCATTGGACATCTGATTAAACGCATACGCAGATAACCTAAATAAAAAGACTCATATTCTTTTCTGTGATCTGTTTTAGTGATGCAAAGTTCGATTCACTTCTGAAAAATATTTATTTGGACAGTTTGGTTCAATGAACCGATTCATAGGGACCTTAAATCATTTTCGCAGTTACGTAGCACACTTTTTTTCTTCTAACAACTGAAGGGTCATTTTTATTTCTGTGAATCATCTAAATAAATGTAATTGTGTGAACACATATTGTTGGTTATTATCTTTTGTTCATTTAAGTTAATTCTGAATCATCTAAATAAAGTTAACTGTGTGAACACACATTAGCGGTTATTGTCTTTTGTTCATTTAAGTTAATTCTGAATCATCTAAAAAAAAAAAAAAGTTAATTGTGTGAACACATATTGGTGGTTATTATCTTTTGTTCATTTAAGTTAATGATGTTTGTGTTTGCAGTTTTACGCACAGTGTCTCTGTCGTTGTTTAGCTTAAACATCAGTTTTTAGTCAGTTACAAAAGTGTCAGGCATTAAGTTTTTGTATTTTTAATTCCCCTAATTATGACAGAGTTACAGGTTTCGGGTGTTTTTGAAAGTGTAAGCGGTGAAAACTTAAATGTGACCGTCGGGTAACGTTAGCTACTCAAACGAAGACAAATTGTGTAAGTGTTCATTAAGATGCAGAAATGAAAATAAGCGTACAAATATTCATAATGACAAGTACAATATAACCTAAAAACACTATAGACCCCTGCTAAGTATACCTAAAATTTTCTAGAGCGGTGAGATATTTACATTTACTGTACATTAATTCATTTAGTAGACGCTTTTATCCAAAGTGACTTGCAGATGAGGACGGTGGAAGCAATCAAAAAACAACAAAAAGAGCAATGATATATAAATGTTTTAACAAGTCTCAGTTAGGTTAACACAGTACACGTACCATGGGATTTTAAATAATATCATAAATAAAAAGAAAACAGATTGAATAAAAAAAAGAATAGAGCAAGCTAGTGTTAGAGGTCTTTACACATACACACACATGCACACACACACGCATAAATAGATATAAACCGCAATGTTTTTCATAGCGTTACACTTTGAACGATATGTTTCCATGACATTGTTAGCTCTTTCTGTTTGAATCTATTTACAGCAGTTTTCACCATCCTAATTGTAATGGTTTGGTCAACATATCTTATATCTGATATAAACTAGGATGATATAATGATGTTAAGTAAACGTCTCGAATGAAGACGATGTTTAAAGCAATATTTTAATACCCAAATCCACAGAAATATTGATTTGTATGAACAAAGAGACCCACTAACACGAGAGCAAAAACTAGAAAATACAACGTATAAGGCCCTAAGCATAAGACCAAACCATTACAATTAGGATGGTGAAAACTGCTGTAAATAGGCATGTTTGAAGCCTGAGGTGTGTGATGGGTATTGTAGTTCCCTGACCTGAAGATCTACATAGCTTGAATGAGGTATTAGGTAAACATATTACATTTGTAAAACAAAAACATATAATACATATAACAACAATAAAATAACTGTTAACACATATTTAGACCAAACGACTATATTCAACAATAATACGATATACATGTGCTAAAACAGGCTAAAATGGGTTGACTATGCTGTAATGGGGCAACCGTTGTCATGTTATCTTGTGAACCATTGGGCGTTAGGATTCGTGTGTCCTGAAACCAAATAATTGTCTTTATCTTTAGAAAAAGTAATAATATGGCAAACGTAAGTCGGTCAATCGTGCATCCAGAGTTTAACTTACTGAATCTCTATAACAAATTTCTGCAATGGCTATACTTGTTACGGTGCTTCCAAGTTGGTGTCTGGGGCTTGTTTTAAGAGCAAACCCTTGTTTGTGGACATTGTACGCATTTTTAAAGTTAAAGAGGGTAATGAACTCTTTCACCAACTATTCTTGTTAGAACGCATAATCAGTGTTAGGTGGTCAACTAGTTACATATAGCTAAATTATATCATTTGATTAAAAATAAATGTAATCAGTTACAGTCAGTGAGAAAAATAATTAAATTGCGGTTAATTATGAAAATGTTACATCTGAATATTTTTACAGATTACAGATCTCATTGATATATTTCATAAACCACCTTAAATACTCTAAAATATGAGTCAGATGTTTCATGAGTTAAAGACGTATGCTTATTTCCTATTTGGCCGATGTATATTTATTTGTTAAATTGAACCGATTTACCAACCGTTGTTAGATGCCATGGCATTTTCCTTCATAGGTGTACAAAAACCTGATTTAAAAACAGTATCATAGCTGTTAAACTTTCTTGTTGTGTTTTTAAATATGTATTTAATCTCCAAGCAAATCTGATTTCGTGGTGGTTGTGCTTTAAAATGAAATGTTCACAATCCTAATTTAAGTGATGAAGGATTTGAAAAGTCTGACGGTCATTAGTTGTTGAGTACTCTAATGTTATCCCCTGTCCTGTTTACACGTTTCAAAAGATTAACGGTTGAAAACATTACAAGTCTTAAAACATGTAATCAAATGTTGTCAGTTACATTACTTTTTAAACTTTCAGATTTTTAAATGGGTTAATTTGTGATCTATAACCTATTACAACGTTCATAGTAACCTCCCCAAAACTGTACGTGAAATAATTCCACCAAGGTCTCAGCTACAGCTAAACGTTATAACAAAAACTTAAGGTCCTTGTTGACAGTTTTGTGAGGTGTGTGTGTGTGTGTGAAAGCAGCATGGTTTGGAAGAATTTTTTTTTTTAGCTTATATATGTGATTTACTACAAACTATAAGCTTTCTAACTAAGAAAACACAATATGTTTTTATTTTTAATTTTTTTATTTTCCAACCAAACCGTTTGTTTGCAGTTGTTAAAGTCGTAAGAATGTTTATTGTTATGAAAAGAAAGTAAGTTATGCTAGATAAATAAGTCTTTTTTATTAACCACAATGCATTTATGAGTTATGTATTTGTTCTGCTTCATGTATGCAACGGTTACTGTACACACATTCAAGAGAAATGCGTAAACACATGAGTGCTGACATGAATCCTGCATTAAAGCTAAAAAATAATACTTTTTTTAACTATTTTAAACATCATGGATAACAACACCATTTGGAAAGTGAGAAAGGACGTCTAATCTATTGTATACATTTCTGTCAGACATTTGTACCAACAAACACTTTTGGTTTCAAAGAAAACTTAGGACAACTCATTTTCAATCTTATATAGATATGTTCGTGTTTGTGACCTATTTTGTTTGTTTGTGTATTTTTGTACTTGTTTGAGTGTATATTAGTATTTATTTAGTTTGCATGTTCATGTTTTCTGTAATGTTTTACATTTGTGTGTGTGTGTGTGTGTGTGTGTTTATGATTGTATGGTTGTGTTTGTGTACTTGTTTGCATTCTCGGTACATTTATGTTGAGGTTCTAGGGGTCTAGATCTAGGTTTAGAAAGATCTAGAGGTTAATAAAAATTATAAATGTAACTAAAATAAACTAAATTAACTCCAATGAAACTACATCTTCCTATTTGGTCTGACTTGTTAAAAGATTTCACGTCCATTTGACCAGTAAATGAACTTTTAGCTAACCTCACGATCACAGGCCTAAACCATAAACCATTTTATGGTTACCTGCAGCACACCATTTACAACACCAGAACCCCCGGAAAACTAATTAGATAGCAGTTGAGTTGGAAACCCCAAAAACCTTTAGATGTTTTACAATCTTCGCTGACATGGTCGTAACAGTAAACACAAAGACATCAGATTCCAGATACCAGACGCGTTTCTACGCACTACTTGAGATGAAATATTTAGCCTCTCCTGTAATGTTGTTAAAGTTTCTTTGGCAAAAAAATCAAAGACATTCCAAAACATTTCATTCCAGTTAGACTTGTGTATGCCTAAACGCATGTTTTAATTGATATAGCTACGCTATAGCAATGATAGAAGTTAATACTGACAAAATAAAAGACGTATTCAAGGATTTAGACTACTAAAGTATGGGTGAGTGACTTATTAAAATGAAATAAAACAACAATTTTTTCCAACAAGGAATTTTTGTTGAGATGAAAAAAAAATGGTATAGGTTAACCTAATTTTAAAGTAAAAACATCGGTCTAATATTAAAACCAGGTAGAATGTTTTCATCAAATAAGAACTGATGTGTTTTTATTAAAAACGTTACTTTGTTTAACTCTTTTAACATACATTTAAACCTTTGTGACCAACGTTATTAGGGAGGTGTTAGGGGGATGTGTTAGTGGGTGTTTTTTTCTTTTTTATTCGATGCTTTAAACATTAAAAATATAAAGGCGTACATTACTGGTAGATTTACAAGTATGGTCTGAGATTACACTCAATTTTCGTTCACACTCTGTACATCATAAAACAAAATAAATGTAAAATAAATAAAACAACACTGAAGAAAAAGATAAAGAATGAAAAAGTAGGGGAGTAACAGATTTTCTGAATGATGAAGAATACAAAAATCTTGCTTTGAGACTTTTCATTTCTTTTAACGTCTCCAAATACATCACAAATTCCTCTTTAAATGCCACCAAATGCGGGGAGTTTTGAGAAACATACATTTATGAATGTAGAATTTCGTGCCAGAAGTTGATATTAAGAAAATAAAAGACATATTCAATGATTTAGGCTACTAAAGTAAGTTTGAGTGGCTTATTAAAATAAAATAAAACATCTAGGACTTTTGTTTAGATGAAAAATAAAGAGCATATAGTTTTAAAGTAACTCATACACATAGATGTATCTAAAGATCCTGAAACAGGACACATATGTTCCAAGTGGGTAGATATAGAATACCTGAAAGAACATCTAATCATCCGTCTGTTTATACTACAGAAATGATTGTCATATTTTTGGCTCTTCAGTGGGTTGAACACATTAATATACCTAAAGTAGTCATATGTTCAGACTCATTTGCAGTATTACCAAGTTTAAAGTGTGGCGAATCTTCAACAAGACAATTTGTCATTCATTTTACAGAGTTTGTTCAGAATACAACCAAAAACAAATATTTATTTTGTATAGATACCTGCACATATAGGAATAGAAGGTAGTGGATCAGATAAAAACATTAAAATGTCAGACATCAAATTTAATGAAATGAGAATTTTGGGGGTAGAAAGGAAGCTCTCGCCATAAAATTGGACACATTGCACTTAATCAGTCATTATTTATAAGAGGAAAAACATGTGTCTGGACTTTGTGTTAAATGTGATCTTCCTCAATCAGTTGAACCTATTTTAATAAAATGTAAAAGATATGACAACGAAAGAATACAACTTACTTACACTTAATATAGAAATAAACCAGATCTCATTTTAGAAAATATTAAATAAAGATGTGACTATAGAAATGTTTCAATGATTAAGTATCTCAAAGAGTTGATAAACAGGATTTAAAGAATCACTACTAAGTTTGTCACGTTTCAATCTGAGACGAGATATTTCTTACCTGTCATATTGTTAAAAGGGTGATACTTTTAACTACATATGTATGGTTTAATTACTAGATAACACGACACAAAATCGGCAGAAGGAAAGTGTGGGTGGGTGTGTGTGTGTGTGTGTGAGTGTTTGTGTACTTGTTTGCATTCTCGGTACATTTATGTTGAGGTTGAAAGATCTAGGGGTTAATAAAAATTATAAATGTAACTAAAATAAACTAAATTAACTCGAATTAAACTACATATTCCTATATGGTCTGACTTGTTAAAAGATTTCACATCCATTTGACCCACTAAATGAACTGTCAGATAACCTCACGATCACAGGCCTAAGCCATAAATTTTAAATTGTCGCGCCTTTGATCCCTGACTTTGATTACACACATTTTTTTTTTTTTTACTTTAGCCGACCTGCAGCAGACTATTTACAACACCAGAACCCCCGGAAAACTAATTAGATAACAGTTGAGTTGCAAAACCCCAAAAACCTTTAGATGTTTTTACACCCGCTGATGTCTAACTGATATGCAGGCAAAAGAGACGAGATATTTCTTTCCTGTCATATTGTTAAACCGACTACTTTTAACTACATATGTCTGTTTTATTTACTAAATAACACGACACAAACTTACAAACTGGACAGAAGGCAAGTGTGTTTGTGTGTGTTAATTGTCATAGCTTGAGAAATTAAGCCTGACAAAAATAAAAGATATATCGATGGCAATAGTCTAAATTTAGACTAGTCGTAGATTAGAGTAATTAACTTAATACATTAAAAACAAACAATGCTTTTTTTCAGTGCTGTTTTTTATTATTATTTTTTATTTTTTATTTTTTTAAGACTAAAAGTAAATAAAAATCGCATAAAGCTACATCATTTAAAAAGTACAAATTGATCTTATGATTAAACGGATTAAAAGTTTTCACTAATTAAGGACTGATGTCTATTTATTAAAAACTACTTATTTTAATTATTTTAACATTTAAATCTATTTGATGTAGGTATCACGCCTACAGCGGGGCAGTCTCTAGTGCTGGAGGCATGGTTTTTTTCCGGAGCATTCCACGAGCCTCATTCTAAGTGTGTCAGCGATGCTGTCAGTATCGCTCAACGGAGATGCCTTGACACTTTGCTGTGATATCTTTTTTTCTTTCGTCTAACTCTCTGTCAGTAATAGTCTAGATTTTTAAAGTTGTAGTTAGTGGTAAAGTACAACATAGATTTGATTTGAAGTATCTTGTCTGATGGATTTTATTTTTGATCCGCGTAATGCCTACCATATTTTTTCTTTTGTTTTTAACTTTTTATAACATTGTGACAAACACCAAGTTTTCTGGTTTGTATCGCCGCTTTACATTCATTTATTTTTTAGTTTGAGGTAAGGTACAAATGCTAAATGCTTTCTTTTCTAGCTGGTAACAAAACACCTTTTTACATTTTTACAAGCTCTCACATCTTTTTCACGTGTTGCTTAACGAAAACACATCTGATAGTTTTGACTCCTTTAGTTGTTTTAGATAAATAACCAGTAGTTTTCTTTTTTATTTGTTACAACTTTAACAACGTTTTACACTTTTCCAACTACGAAAACAATCATTACATCGTTCCCATTTTGTTTGTGTTATAACCTTTTTTCTTGAAATGCACTATTTACTTAAAACCTTAATAAAAACGTCCCTTATACCATTTTAATGATTTCAACCCTTTCCACAGTTTAAAAATAAAAAAGCACATAGATCCCAACACATTTTCACCCTCCCTCACCGAAATTCCTTCTTAGGGTCGTAAGTTCATATCTAGGTCACCAGGGTGTACAGGGAGGGGAGGGGTGGGGGTGTACAAACAGGTGTCTAGAACAGATGGCTTTTTATGACCCTCATCTATCAAATTTTTGACACATGGTGTACTATATTCTCTCTGCGGGTCATGTTTGCCCAGCAACAGCAGACGCCACTGGAGCGCAAGCGCAGGCTACAGAGTGCTTTGGAAATAAGGAGAGCGGCGCGCCTAGCGTTTTCCACACGTTTTCAGTCGCAAAATCATGCAAATGTGGTTTTGTTTTGAAGGAGAAATTTTTTATTTTATTTTTTTTCTGGACTCGGTCGAGACCAACTAGAAGACTTGGCGAGTCCAATGGCCAAGTCCGAGACAAGTCCGAGTGCAAATTCAACGAGTCCGAGACAAGTCCGAGACAACAGAAAAATGTCTCGAGTCCGGACTCGAGTCCAAGACCGGACTCGAGTACTACAGCCCTACTCTGGAGGGTCCATGAGCACCTGACTCGACTCTGGAGGGTCAACCGGAACCTGACTCAACTCTGGAAAGTCAACGGGAACCTGACTCAACTCAGGAAAACCCACTGTAGCTGCCATCCTCTGCATTGGGTCTGGGCTGGCGGCTACCTTAAAAGGACCAAAAGTTTGGAAACATTACTATTTTTAATGTTTTTGAAAGAAATTTATTCCGCTCATCAAGCCTGCATTTATTTGATCAAAAATACAGAAAAAAACATTAATATTGTGAAACATTATTACAACTTAAAATAATAGTTTTCTATTTGAATATACTTTAAAAAAAAGTAATTTATTCCTGTGAAGCAAAGCTGAATTTTCAGCATCATTCCTCCATTCTTCATTGTCACATGTAACATCAGTCTATCACATGATAATTTAGAAATCATTCTAATATTCTGATTTATTATGAGTGTTGGAAACAGTTCTGCTGTCTAATATATATTCTAATAATATATTTTCTTTACTATCAATTTTTATCAATTTAACACATCCTTGCTGAATAAAAGTATTGATTTTTTTTTTTAAAAGAAGAAAAAAAATTACTGACCCCAAATTACTGACCAGTAGTGTATATTGCTATTACAAAATATTTATATTTTAAAAACATAGCATCTTTTTTTTTTTTTTTTTTTTACTTTTTATTCGTCAAAGTATCCTAAAAAAGTATCACATGTTCTGAAAAAATATTAAGCAGCAGAACTGTTTCCAACTTTGATAATGAATCATCATATTAGAATGATTTCTAAAGGATCATGTGATAATGATCCTAAAAATTCAACTTTGCATCACAGAAATAAATGATAATTTAAAGTATAATACATTTAAAAACAATTATTTTAAATTATAATAATATATCACAATATTACAATATTATTTTCTGTATTTGTGATCAAATAAATTCAGGCTTGATGAGCAGAAGAAACTTCTTTCAAAAACATAAAAAATAGTAATGTTTCCAAAGTTTTGGTTTGTACATACATATATATATATATATATATATATAAATTATTATTATTAACAATGTTATCAAATAATGAAAAGTTACAAACAGAATAGTTAGAACTAGTCAGTCACCGGTTCTTGATGCCCAATCCTAGTAACAATGTTGCTACCAAACATTTAAAAGCGCTCTTTAGTTTCTGCTAAATTGTAACATGGCATGCCTTTTCACTTGCCCGTTTATCTAGTATTGCATCAAATGAAATGGTTCATGCAACACTGTTTTCAATTGAAATGACTGCTAATTGGGTTAAGCGATTATTACTCATGTTGGAACGAAGGTATGTCTTTATCAGCTTTAGCTTGCAGAATGATCTCTCTGCAGAGGCAACTGTCAAAGGCATTGTCAGGAAAACTCAAATTTGGAAAAACCAAACCAAGGTTCTCCTGTAGGCTTACATTTAATTTATCCAGAGCTTTTTCATGACCCCCTACGAGATCTAGTGAGAAATATTCAAATTTCTCCATTATTAACGGATCAAACAGTGCTAACGTGGAAACCAGGAAGTAACATTTTGCCATGAATTAACTATCCAGTGTCCACAGATCAGCAACATTCACCATGGATTTACTGTATTGACACTACCTGCAACCATGGAAGTTTGGCAGGAATAGTAGGCTATAATGCTTTTAAGTAACATTACGTCGGATTTATTTTGACATTATGAATACTTGCTGCCCTCAAATGTTAACTTTTAACTTAACATTTAATTTAACATTTGTTCATAACGAGCCTACTACAATATTACATTTAATTTTGTCCAAGGAGCTGTTTTGTTTTATATGCTCCTAAGAAGAGACACGTATCATCACTTAGAGTCATCATTGCTCAAAGTAAAGAATATCATAGTTTATGATATATGTTTTAATAAAAAATGTATAATAAAATTAAAGGAAATTTCTCTGGCATTTCTTTCTTTTTTCTGTATTGAACACGTACCAAACCGTGAATTTTGTGAACCGTTACACCCCTACTATTTCCATAATAACAATATTAAGAAATGAACCTGTTGGTATCAAGTGGCTCCCTCTACACTTCCACCTGATGTTAGACCTACCTGTTGCCTTCAGCTGTCTTTCCTGATCCACCATCCTCACACCAGAACGAAATAAACTCACTGTTAAATATAGCAGCCTATATTCAATTTTTAAATCAGCCTAGTGATGGCATCAGATACTTGAGGGTTACATTGTGTTGTTAAGTGTTCCCCTTATTCTTTTGAGCAGTTTATATATACAGTAGCACAGATCTTTAAAGAGCCAGTAAGATGAAAATTCTAAGCTTCCTATCACTGTTTATAAGTCCTGTACAATAGGTTTAATCCATCCAAGTTTAAAAAACATTTTCATTTTGTCAAAATATAATTTTAAAATTACCTCAATTCTCAGAGATCCCTAAACGGTTCGCGCGAAGCTGTTCAAAAGATTCAGTTTCCTTAAACCCCACCTTTCGGTAGCATACTGTGTTCTGATTGGTCAACTGACATTTCAACTGACAGTCAGTTTTGATTGGTTGTTCCGCACACAACTTCACGGTAAACTATGCGTTAGCATCTGTTTGGGGTGAATTATGTCTTATTCCTCTCATCGCGAAGCAAACAGTAAAATAAAAAACTTGAACAGTCTCGCTGCTTTTTCTTCTTTTTTCTTCAAGCCGTTCGCTTCAGTTTGAATCTGAATAGCGAGTTCAGCGTGAGGGCGTGGTCACATTAGATATAATGAAGGGAGACGTGAAAAACGGACATCGCGTTGTTTTCATATGGATTACTTTATCACAGAATATCTGTTAGCAGCACTTGTTACACTTCATTTTAATGATGTGTTTGTAAATGAAGATCAGCGCAGACAAAGGCTGCAGACAGCACACATACTGATAAGACGCTCGGGAGAAAACAGACACATAACTTCATAATCATACTTCGCGTTGTGATTCGGAGATGCTCGTTGTTCTAAATAAAGTTGGTAATGAACCCTCTTTTATGGCCAAACGCTTTGAAAATCCCGCTGTACTCACCGAGATTAGAAAAGCAGTCATCAGTGAAATGTTGTGAACACAATAAGGATTTGTTGTACTGCTCTGGTATTGTGTTAAAAATGAATTTTAGCCACTGGTTCTTCTGATCTTCATTCTTTGGCAGTGAAAATAAAACTAACTTGCCGTTACAATTAAAAACACACTGTCTCCTTGACATGATGCTATCACACCAACCAGAGCGTCTGTGTGTGTGTGGGGGGGGGGGGCAGGTCAGAGGTCAGTTTCTCTCAAGACGGTAGGCGGAGATTATTATGCAAAGTGCTCCTAGTGACTTACATAGAGATGGGCAAAAGATTTGAAATCTATAACGACTCGTTTCAGCAATTCAGAGTCGACTCCTTACTTTAAAAGCCAATAACTTTATAAATCGTGTACTTTTTGGTTTAATTACTATGCCACATCATACACTGTAATACAGGTAATTTTTGATTTCACATCTATGTGGCTCTTTAAAGAGAGAGAGAGATGTGACCCTACTTACAGCTTACATGTCCCCCAGCAGATGTAACTTTAACCTGTATGTCTGACAGCACAGCTGAGCTAACATCTATGTGTTTCCATGATAATCCAGCCTTATTGCATAAGTAATGTTTTCCAACTTCTAGACATTTATTGTGCATGCTACCTAGGGCTGTCAAAAATAGTGCGTTAACAACGTTAATTAGTTGTTTGTCATTAATTACGTCAAATTTTTTAACGTATTTCACGCATGCGCAGTGTGACAAATTATTCAGGTCAGGAAAGTCTCGTCGATCTCTGAATTCTCAAGATAGTAAAAAAACAGCGGCGAGCGCCGCGACGAAAACAGCGAAGAAGCTTAAGGTTTTACTCCAGTTACTCTCAAATACATTCATGCCAAGCTCGATAAACAGAGACGACTTAGGAAGAAGCTCCAGCGTATCAACTACCAGATATAGCGTCCTGTGTTTCACACTGCGCATGCGCAGAACGCCTACATTCAATGCAGCGAAAATTACAGCTGTTTGGAAAAGCATATGCATTTTTACTTGGTTTTACTCGCACTTGAAGCCTTCAGAACGTGAAAATATTGATCCTAAAGTATTGTGGCAGAGCAAATGAACACCTCCCAAAAACAAGAGTGCCCAGAGTGCTGCTTATGTGATGGTGGCGCATGTTTGTGTTTCTGAGTTCATTCTTTAGAGTTTCTCTATGCATAATTTCATAGATATGTGGCTATATTTAACCACTGGTTCACCTAAAACTCTTACACTATCTGTTGTTAAATCAATGGCATGTTTTGATATAGTGCTCAGGTAAATTTGATTAAGTAAAAAAAGAACCACATATTGATGAATCAATACATGAAAATGATGTATCTGTGTCCTGTTATTTTATCTTTTGGTATGAATTTCAGAAAAATAAGGATTCAGGTGTAATTGCAAATAGTGATTAATCCTGATTAATCCAATGAAAATTCTGATTAATTTGATTAAAAATTTTAATCATTTGACAGCCCTAATGCTACCTTATATATATATATATATATATATATATATATATATATATATATATATATATACAGTGCCCTCCACAATTATTGGCACCCCTGTGGCAGTGGACTTCTAAAAATTATCCTTTTTTTTTTAAACTGTTAGTAACACAGAGACAGGATGTAATCGCAAGGCGTGTTTATTAACCAAGCTCAAAAGTCAGGAAGTCACAGAAAATACAGGTCAACACAGGGGCGGACACAAGGCAGATGGCACGGTGACACAGGGACCTTGGTGGGCAACGATGATGGTGCTTGCTTCGGTGATGATCCCTCGAATCCCGGTGAGTGAGCAATCCTCGTGAAGGTGAACGAATAATCCAGAGAAGAGTGAAGATCCAAGACGACGACGACACAGGAAGACTCAGGCAGGAACTAGGACACAGGAAACAGGTACGGGAGCACACCGGGGAGAAACAACGATCTGACAACATGAAACACCAGTCACTGAACTTATATAGGCCACAAACAATTGAAACCAGCTGGCGCTGCTGATCATCGCTGATCAGTGACCACGCCCATAGACACACACATAACAACACGATAGACGAGAGAGAGAGTGAATTCATGAACCGTGACAGTACCCCCTCCCTTACGAATGCCTCTTAGCGTTCCCTGACGGTCTTACCTGACGATTGTAATCATTGATCAGAGAGTGATCCAGAATGTCTCTAGCAGGAACCCAACTTCTCTCCTCCGGACCGTAACCCTCCCAAACAAAATCTAGAGCGATGTGGGACCAGGGTCTCGAAGGGACTGACAGCGGTTGCAGTAACCTATCAGGGGGTCGGTTGGACGTCTTACCAGTGGCACAAACAGAGCAAGCCAAAACAAAACTACGGATATCACGAGCCATTAACGGCCACCAGAATCATTGCTTTACCAAAAAATTGGTACGATTAACTCCTGGATGACAAGCTATACTGGAGCAATGACCCCACTGAATGACTTCAGACCAATATTCCTCAGGCACAAATAACCGGTTCGGTGGGCAATCGGGCGGAGGCGTTACCCCTTCTAAGGCCTTCATGACCTTCGATTCGACCTCCCATCTGGGAATGGAGACCACTAATGTCTCGGGTAAAATACACTCAGGAGTGAACGGGCGTTCGGAATGGTCAAAAATGCGAGATAAAGAATCGGGTTTGATGTTTTTGGAACCCGGGCGGTACGAAAGAGAAAAGTCAAAACGGCCGAAAAAAAGTGCCCACCGAGCCTGCCTAGAGTTGAGTCTTTTAGAAGTTCTAATATATTCTAGATTCTTATGATCGGTCCAAACGATAAAAGGTACCCCTGACCCTTCTAACCAGTGCCGCCATTCCTCCAGTGCTAACTTGACTGCCAACAACTCGAACTGACGTGATGGATCAGGGGCAACGAGGATGGGAGCCGAAACGAAGCGACTCTTAAGTTTGGCAAATACAGCCTCTGCTGTATCAGACCACCTGAACGTCGTTCTGGGGGAGGTCAAGGCGGTCAGAGGAGCGACTAGTTGGCTGAAGTTACGAATAAAACGTCGATAAAAATTGGCAAATCCCAGAAACCTCTGTAGGGCCTTACGGGAATCTGGACTTGGCCAATCTATCACAGCCTTAACCTTGTCAGGATCCATACGCACTCCCTCAGACGAGACGATGTACCCTAAAAAGGGGACGGACTGTGCATGAAAAACGCATTTCTCCGCCTTGACAAAAAGCCCATTCTCTAGCAACCTCTGAAGCACTCGTCTGACGTGCTGAACGTGTTCCTGGAGAGAAAAAGAAAAGATCAATATGTCATCCAGGTAAACATATATGAATTGATCAACCATATCTCTCAGCACGTCACTGACGAGTGCTTGGAAGACCGCGGGCGAGTTGGAAAGCCCGAAGGGCATAACCAAGTATTCAACGTGCCCTCTGGGGGTATTAAATGCGGTCTTCCATTCATCTCCCTTCCTTATGTGAACCAAATGATTAGCGTTACGTAAATCCAATTTTGTGAAGATGGATGCTCCCTGCAACCGTTCGAAAGCTGAAGACATCAACGGTAACGGGTAAGTTTTCTTTACCGTGATGTTGTTCAACCCTCGATAATCAATGCACGGTCGCAGAGACCCATCCTTCTTTCCCACAAAAAAGAACCCCGCCCCCGCTGGAGATGAGGAAGGTCTAATGAATTTGGATGCTAGAGAATCAGAAATATATTTCTCCATAGCCTCCCTCTCTGGAACAGAAAGTGAATATAACTTGCCCTTAGGCAGAGACTCACCTGGAACTAAATCTATGGCACAGTCATAGGGACGATGAGGAGGAAGAGAAGCAGCACGAGACTTACTGAACACTTCTCTCAGGTCCTGGTACTCCCTAAGCACATTAGAACAATTCACCATCTCCTCCTGGAACACAGACACAGGTACAGGTACAGACGAACACGCAGACACTAGACAAGACTTATGACAATCGTTACTCCACATGGAGATGGAACTGTGCCCCAATCAACTCTGGGATTATGACGTGTTCCCTCTCCTCCCGGGAAAGCCGAGCTCTCTGTCCCACTGCGCCTCCTTGTTCCATCGGCACTCTGCAGCCAGGGTGCGAAACTGGATGGAATATTCCGACACCGAACCGTGACCTTGGCGGAGATCGGCGAGTAGTCTGGCCGCCTCCCTACCTGCCGCCACCCGATCGAAAACCTTCCTCATCTCCTCGGAGAGTGCCTGGAACGAGGCGCAGCATGGGTCTTGGTTCTCCCACACCGCCCTTCCCCAGAGAGCCGCCCTCCCGGATAATAGCATTAGTACGAACACCACCTTGGATCGCTCTTGGTTGAACGTCTGAGGCTGTAGGGCAAAGTGCATCGAACATCGAGTAAGTAATGTTCTACAAAATTCTGGTTCACCTGAATAACCCTCTGGTGTAGGCAGTCTCGGTTCTCGCCGCGGCTGCGACTCTGGAGGGGAGGGTGGACTCGGCGGTGTGGGTGGCGCAGTGGAGACTCGTGGCTGTTGGATCTGCTGGGTGAGCTCGGACACCTGCGTCACAAGCGCTTGGACCGCCCTCCCTGTGATCGACATGTTCTCCTCCTGAGTGTCCATCCAACAACACGATAGACGAGAGAGAGAGAGTGAATTCATGAACCGTGACACAAACAACATAGAACCCAAATGCAAAAAAAGAAAAAAATTCAACCTTTTATTTAAGTACATTTCTTTGGTGATAAAAAAAAATCAAAAAAAAAAAAATATCACACATTTAAAAAAAACAAGAAACTTGAAATATGTGCCACAATTATTGGCAGCCCTAACAATTCCGCTGAAATTTTTATTGTTTTTTATATATATATATATATATATATATATATATATATATATATATATATATATATATATATATATATATATATATATATATTAGAGGTGGGCATAGATTAATTTTTTTTAATATAGATTAATCTCACTGTGATCTCGAAATTAATCTAGATTAATCTAGATTAAAATGGCTCATTCGAATTCTGCCGAAGGCATTCAGAATATGTGTTACCCAAATAAAATTGACAAAACAGTAGGTCTTTGAGAAGGGGTTTATCAAGCTAGGTGGTGCATTAGAAAAGGGGCTCATCTCCTGTTTCCAAAATGTATCACAAAGTGCTTGAAAAAGCTGTAAACTAATTCCACATTGCACAAGGTGCAAACAACATGAAGGGAAGAGTTCCCATATACGTCTTAGCTGACGTAATGTTTAGTTACCGCCTCGAGAGGGAACGGCATGCGCTACTCTGTTCAGCTTTTCCGCGTCTAGTTTTTGGATGCTTTAATGTTTAAATCGACAAGCGGTACGGCTTAACAACACGTGAGAAAGATAAGCTTTCGTGACGATGCGCAGCAGTGGCCCGTCAACTGTCCTGAGCATCTTTTTAGGCTGGTCTCAGCGAGTCAGTTATATAAAATATCAAGGTGAAAGTCATCATAGCTTGCTTAATATAGACCCAGCTCCCAACCCAACTTTGAGAATAGATTAACGGCGATATTTTTTTTTATCGCCCGATAAGAGTCTCGCGTTAACGCAGCACGTTAACGGCGATAACGGCCCACCACTAATATATATATATATATATATATATATATATATATATATATATATATATTTCTGTAGTTGCTAAAGTTCGTCAGGGTATCTAGGAACTTTTAATCAGTAATTCATGACCTGGGGTATAAATATGACGTGACACAGAGGCCTAATAATCTTACCCCTTTGTCAACATGGCAAAGACAAGAGAACAAACCATTCAAGTAAGGCAAATGTGTGTCGACCTTCATAAATCAGGCAATAGCTACAAGAAAATAGCCACTCGCCTTAACTTGCCCATATCTACAGTCAGAGGAATCATTAAGAAGTTTAAAACAACTGGAACAGTGACAAACAAGGCTGGAAGAGGTGCCAAAATTATCTTGCCACAACGCACAGTGAGGAGGATGGTAAGAGAAGTAAAAAAAAAAATCCTAAGGTCACAGTCACAGAATTGCATCAAAGAGTGGCATCTTGGGGTCACAAAGTCTCCAAAACAACCATCAGACGCTCTCTACATGCCAACAAGCTGTTTGGGAGGCATGCAAGGAAAAGGCCTTTTCTCACAAACACTCACGAACGTAAACGTCTGGAGTTTGTGAAGCAGTACTGGGACTTCAACTGGGATCGTGTGCTTTGGTCAGATGAGACTAAGATCTGAGACCAAGAGCTTTTTGGCAACAAACACTCTTAAGTGGGTCTGGCGAAAAACAAAATATGAGTATGCCGAAAAGCACCTCATGCCCACCGTGAAGTATGGTGGAGGATCTGTGATGCTGTGGGGCTGTTTCTCTTTCAAAGGCCATGGGAACCTTGTTAGGGTGCATGGCATTATGAATGTTTTGAACTACCAGGACATTTTAAATAAAAACCTGATGGCCTCTGCCAGAAAGCTGAAGATGGGTCGTCATTGGGTCTTTCAGCAGGATAATGATCCATACATGTGGCAAAATCTACACAAAAATGGTTCAGCAGTCACAAACTCAAGGTCCTCCCATGGCCATCTCAGTCCCCAGACCTCAACCCAATCGAAAACCTGTGGGACGAGCTAAAGAGGAGAGTGCATAAGAGAGGACCCCGGACACTGGATGATCTAGAAAGATTGTGCAAAGAAGAATGGTCAAAGATCCCTCTCTCTATGTTCTCCAATCTTGTGAAATGTTATAGGAGGAGATTAAGGGCTGTCTTGTTGGCAAAAGGGGGTTGTACATAATATTAACATCAGGGGTGCCAATAATTGTGGGACACATGATTTCAAGTTTTTTTTTTTTTTCTTAAATGTGTGATTTTAGTTTTAGGCTCTTTTTTTTGCATGGGTTCTATGTTGTTTAAAAAAAAGGAGAATTCTTAAACGACCACGACCACATCTTAAACAGGGGTGCCATATATATATATATATATAATATGCAAACATTAATATTTGCAAGCCTCCAAGTTTGGTACCAAATCTATGCATGATTCCATGGTAACCCGAGATATTAAAGTTGTTTTCCAGATTCTTGTCATTTATTGTACATGCTAACCTATATTTTTCAGTTTTTAGCTCAGCAACCTCTGTTTTGCATATTCTAAGCTAGCTACATATTCTGTCTGCTACATTCCCAGTGTTAGCTAATGCTAGCTAGTCAGTTAACATGAATAACGTATTTGCAAGCCTCCAAGCATAGACGTCACATTTTAAATCCTACCTGTTGCCTTTCTCCATGCACTTATTTAGCTGCTGTCACATCCCTTGACATGTCATCTGCTTTTTCCTGTTTCTTTTTCTATTTTTAGCCCCTGATAGCTTTTTTGAGTTTCAATGACAACGTTACTGCTGCCCACTCAGGATGTCTACATTCTATGATGGAATCTTATGAGGGCACCAGTGCCTAATTTAGGCTGATAGTCCTATAAAATTTATAAAACTTTTTTTATATATAACTTTTATATAACTTATTTAAAAAATATATTTAACCATCGCTTGGGCGCCCCCCGTGGAGCGGCGCCCCTATACGCCGCATACCCACTTTTTGCGCCATTGCATATATTTGTATGATTACATTTATATCGTCGTATTAATGAAACTTCTTAATGATTATGAAATATTTAATGAAAGATAACGCTGAGGACTGTTTGAATAATACTCTGTCAAGTGTTCGCCCAACTCCCGGAAGCCTGTAACTTTATTATGATTACTTTAAAATAGATATAAGCTTCACGCCTGACCCTTTTGTAATGGACTATAATACTTAAGCTGAACAAACATTTGCCTGATGGTTAGAGAGTTTGACTCCTAACCCTAAGGTTGTGGGTTCGAGTCTCGTACGTCAACTGACAGAACTGAGGTGCCCTTGAGCAAGATACCAAACCTGAATTCTGAGTATGGGTCACCATACTTGGCTGTATGTCACTTCACTTCACTTACAGTTGTGAAAAATTAAGCAATGTTAAAAAGTTGCTGACCTCATGATTTCTTAAAGCCAGACATGATAATGTTCAGTTTCAGTCATACCTGTTTCCTGGACCAAGGCCAGAACGCAGACACCTAGAAACACTACGACTGAACAAAATGGTCTGAATCATCATTTTCGCTTAAAACAAGTGATTTATTAAAGTTGTGTTTAGAGACACGTACATACATTTTGTTAAAAAATTAGCATACTATCAATTTAAAGAGCATATAGTTTATCGTGCTTGCAGATTATATTTTAAAGTTGTGAAGCTAAATCAATAAGTTTATTAGGATGTTTTATTCTTTTTTATAGACTTATAAGAAAATATCGGTGTTTTTTTATGTGTAGGCTAGTCAAATCTGGTCAGTCGTGACTCGTATTCAACATGAAGGATCAGTGCATAAAAATGCAACCATGAACATCATTAACTAAAATGAACGACAATAAACAGCAATATGCATTCACACAGATAACGTTATTTTAATGTTTAAATGATATAACATGACAGTGAGTTGTTAGAAAAAGAAATGTATACTGACATCTTTGTGTGATGACTAATGGATTCGATAAATTGGTTCTTTAAAACGGTTCATTGACCCAATCTCTACGAAACAATCGGTTCTCGAAAATGAATCGGTCTTTGCATCACTAACATCACTTTGTAACATCACAAATTGTAACATCGCCACAAGGAAGGATTGTATACTTCACAAATAGTGCAGAGATGTGAGTCTTTTTATACAGGGTATCTGAGCACGTGTATATCTAGAAGTCCATTGTTTTAGACCAGTGCAGTGTATATGAGTATTGTGGGGTATTGCCCTGGGGTTTATGCTGGGATTTGTAGACCCCTGACCTAGAAGTCTGCAGCATTTGAACGTGGTATTAGTTGAATTAGTTGTTTAGACTAAACAATTATATTCAAGAATAATATGATAAACAGACTTGACATGCATATGTTGTAATGGATCAGCCGTTGTGGTGTTATTTTGTGAAATAGCATCAGGATTCAGTTGTGTGTTTTTGAAATCAGACAATTGTCTTATGAAAAAGTCACAGTCCCATCTGCTATCTTGATATTCAGTCTGCCTTCATCATGAGATAATGAACCCATCACTTCCCCATTCTGGAGAATGTGTGTTGTGTTAGACAAGGTGCTTCATGACCCGAAGAGGGATGTTTGTTGTGTTCGGTCTTCATCTCATTGAGCGTGACCAGTATTTAGGATGACCAGGAGTATTAGTCAAGGCAAGTTTATTTATATAGCAGGTTTTATACTAAATGGTAATTCAGAGTGCTTTACATTAAATGAATTAAAATAAGCATACAAATATAAATAAATAATCACAACAGTAAAACAAGGAATTTAAAAAACAGCTTTTAAAACTATTTCAAATTTTTTTTTTTAAATGAACTAAAACAGTTAAGAACAGAAAATGGTTATATGTAAAATACTATGCAACCAGTTTGGACGTTGCACGATGCTCATTCAGTAAATGTTCAGCTAAACAGAAAAAAAAACTCTGTCACCAGAATCACACCAAGATTCTTGACTTGTTTTTAGTCATTTGACCCCTGGAGTCAATGTATGCATTTGCCTTGAGAAATTCATCTTCTTGCTCAGATGCGGTGACTTCAGTACATGTTTGAAATGTCATGTTTGTAAGGTGATGGTAGATAACGTACAATGTCAACTGTTTGAATTATTAAACAATTACTGAATAGAATAATTAAATATATTGTTTTAAAGAACGAATATATTAAGGTCTTTGAAATATCCAACCGATACATGATATGGATAGTGAATATACTTTTAACATAAAATATATAAAATACAATTACAGCTGTTGGATATATAGGTGATTATATTTTGCTTTTAAATATAGGTATATTTTGAACCGTTAAACAGAGGCCCCGAAAAATTTCTTTTCTGTGTCTGAAACAAGCAGAGGTATGTGTAAGGTTTACGACCGTAGCATGGTCATGGTTAGATTTGCTCCATATGTGAAAACAGCATTTGTGTTTACACACACTTTTTTAAATGAAGCATAACATGCGTAATGGTAGTGAAGGGCTCAGTTCTTGAATTACAGATACATTAACTTCATCTAAACTTCACAGCCGTCTGTGCTGTGACAAACAAACAAGCTCCTTCGCATACGTATAAAGCAAAATACATATTTTTAGTTTTATTTTTATACATACAGAAAGTCTTTGGCAAAATGTTTAATTTTGTGTGTGTGTGTGTGTGTGTGTGTGTGTGTGAGAGAGAGAGAGAGAGAGAGAGAGAGAGAGAGAGAGAGAGAATTTAAATTTTGAAGATTATGACATACATTATTTTTTCCGGTAACACTTTAGAATAAGGTTCCATTAGTTAATGTTAGTTAATGTATTAATTAACATGAACAAACAATTAATAATACATTTATTACTGTATTTATTCATCTTCGTTAATGTTAATGAAAATACTGTTATTCATTGTTAGTTCATGTAATTCACAGTGCATTAACTAATGTTAACAAGCACAACTTTTGATTTAAATAATGCATTAGTAAATGTTGAAATTAACTAACATTAACTAATGGAACCTTATTCTAAAGTGTAACCTTTTTTCCTTCTCGTTTCTCCTTATAACGACTTAATTTTCTTGTTATCTTGACATCACAAAAGTTGTTTACTCGTTATAACGACTTAATTTTCTCGTGCAAAGCGAATATACAACATTTTGTATTTTATATACATTATTTTATACATTTGATGTTTGGTGCATTATATTTCTCTCTATTACATTACATGTGATTTTGTTTGGTTTTCTAATGTTTTTCTTCAGAATCATGAGAGAACTTCCATTTGGGTGAAATATATCCAGAATCAAGCAGTTCTATTGTGCAATTTTACACACAAACAGCTCTTAAAGGGGGGGTGAAATGCTCGTTTTCACTCAATCTCCTGTTAATCTTGAGTACCTATAGAGTAGTACTGCATCCTTCATAACTCCAAAAAGTCTTTAGTTTTATTATATTCATAAGAGAAAGATAGTCTGTACCGATTTTTCCCTGAAAAACACGACCGGCTGGAGGCGTGGCGTGTGGGCGGAGCTAAAGAATCACGAGCGCCAGTAGGCTTTTGCGTTGAGAGCATGTGGAAGCTGTGACATTACCGTGAGGGAAAAACCATCATCCAAAACAAACCATGGCTAACAGTCAGATTCAGCCGTTTATTTATGATCCAGAATCAGCGCGGATAGCTAAGTTAACAACACAGAGATATTTTAAGCAGTTTTACTCACTGCCTGCGGTTCCAACAAACGATCGTGACCCTTTTTCGTTGGGAAATGCAGGGAACAAACACAAACACTTGCACAACTCCGTTGATGCTCTGTAAAAATAAACTCCATCCACTGGTCCCTTAATGCTGTTACTCTTTTGGTAATCTGTGCAGGGTTGTCTTGCCCTGGCAACCAAAAACACACTTCTTTTGTGACATTTGGCGACGCTCTGGCTCTGATCAGTGAAGTCTGTTGTGCTCTCAGTGCTCGGCTATACGGGAGCGCGCTCTTCCGGCAGAAGTGCCTCAGGACCCATATAAGGAAATTCCGCTCCATCTAACGTCACACAGAGCCATACTCGAAAAACACTTTCCCAAACTTGTGACAAACCGGAAGGAGTACTTTTGGAACAGAAATACTCCTTCAAATGTACAACTTAATTTTTGAAACTTTGTCCATGTTTAGCATGGGAATCCAACTCTTTAACAGTGTAAAGAACTCAGTATGAATGAAATAGCATTTCACCCCCCCTTTAAAGAGTTTTTATGTTGCCTGTTGATTTTTGTTCATGGTTTCAGATTCAATAAATGATTTGAAAAAAAAGAGAAACAGAATAAATGTTTGATATCATTATTGAATCACATTGAAGAATAAGATTGCAGACGCTAGCCATCTAAATGAGTTTCTAAGAAACGAAGAATCTGTTAATGGAATCTAAGAAAAAAAAATTACTTTATAAATTTTGACAAATATAAATTATAAATAGTACTTGACTTTTAGGGTTTATTCTTTTATTTTTCAGTTATTAAGACAAGACATGGTTATGGTAAATACAAAAAGGTCACCTTCACATAATGAACTGACTGTAAATACACAATTAACATCATGACACCGTCACTTAAATACTTAAAATACTTGTTTGACCGTCAGTGAAAGTAAGGAGTGTAGAACTAAATTGGAGATAACAAATTGGTCCCTTTTAGGTGCACAGAAGGAAATATATAGAAAATGCAGATAATAGTACAAAATGAACACCAGAAGTTGTCAAGGTAGAAAAACAACAATATCTAAACCAATAGAAAAGACCGTGACTGAGTCCATCATTATGTTGGAGATCGAAGCTCTAAGTTCATTGTCCTGTGATGTACAGTAAGATGGCATTAGGAACATCCATGGTTTCATCTTTCTCCAAAATGATATCATAGGAGTTTAAGTATGACTCTCTCCTCTCATCCACCTCGGGTAAAAACAAAGACATTTATTAGTGCTTCTTTCCCTTTTTTCATGTGCTGTCCTGCTTTTACTGTGGATTTACCTTATCATTGAGGTATCCAATCTTCAGGATGTTTTCTAAGTCCATGACTCCATCAGACATGTTGAGATCCCCAAGAGAGTCTCCGAGCAGGAGGACATTACAGCGGCTCTGCAGTTCCTTGAAGTGCTCAGTATTGAGCAGAGCTCCTTCTCGTTTGTTGTAGATATGAATCAGCTCTCCTTTAAATGCCCGCAAAACACCCTGCAAGCCCAATAGTTAAACCAATAACTTTCAGTTAGTCGTAAATATAGCTGGGCAAGCTATTGCCATTCTGACTATCTGCCGGTCCTGTTTGATCTCATTCTACGAACTGGATTTGGTTTTTTGTGGACTGCACAGGACTCTGACCCTTGCCTGTGTGACCCTTTTCCCGTCTCCTCCTAGTCCAGAACTGGACTGCGGCTGTTTGGATCATAATGTTTATTATTGTTAATAATGATATTGTTATAGCCAAATTGCAGGGGTAAAAATGACTTCAGAAAGATGGAAGCATTATTATGTTATTTTTACAGTGATCTTAGTAGGTCTGTTAGTTAAAACTTTTGACTTTAACAATTCTTGTGTCAGTATATGCCAGTGGTGACCATTAGAAGATAGGGAACATTTTTTCTCTCTCTTTTCTTCTCCAAAGTTTGTATACCTGTAACTCAAGAAGTATCAAAGTCTGTAGTCTTAGATTGTAGTTTAACAAATGTCTCTTGTATCTTCATTTATATGGTTTATTTCCAAGAGTTACTGGGCTCTAAATGGCTCCAAGAGTAAACTGTTCAATTATACACTTATTCAGTGATTAAAAAGCAACTGTCGGTCACTTTACATACAGTAGCATGATTAATGGTTGAAAAGACAAGAGTTTCGGGACTAGCACGATTAAAAACTTGAGGGGTGATTATTTTTCCCACCCAAGACAGAGCAAACCAGACTCCCTCTTTACCTTTTGACCTGTTCCTTATAAAAGACTAATTCCACACTACTCTCAGAATAATGAGGAGACTACATGCTCCCGATCACCCCAAAACAGTGCTATTTTGTGCTATTGTTTTTATTATCTAGAATTTGTGATTTTACCATGTCTTCTGCTGTTATCTTTTTTAATTATGTTGAAAGTGCAGTTTATATATATATATATATAGATAGATAGATAGATATATATTTTGTACCCAAGGTACAGCATAGAATTATACATTTGAAATATTTGTTCTTTAATAAATTAGCCCTGAGTGTAACATAAGCATTTTAGTTAAAATGTTTATTTAGTAATTCATTTTTTTTTTTTTTTGCAAACTGTTAATGTATTTGTAAACAACTAGTAGAATATTCCTGTGAATGTGTCTAATACCATGTTAAGAACAGCCTACCCCCAACCAAATAACGACCCAAACTGGGATGTGTTCCTGTGGCTCAGTGGTAGAGCATTGTTTCAGCAGAGCAAAAGGTTGTGGGTTCAATTCCCATGGAACACACATACTGAAAAAAAAATTATTAATTACATAAAATGTATAACCTGAATGCACTGTATGTTGCTTTGCATAAAAGTGTCTGCCAAATGCATAAATGTAAATGAAGCCATGACCCAAAATCTTCAATATGTACCAGACCCTGAGAAACTCAAACCGTTACACCTCTAGTTTGAGGTGTATATATATATATATATATATATACACACACACACATCATTTTTATACAGTGAGTCTGCATGTGTGGCTTTTGAAGAACGGCAAATGGCTGTCCGTGTAAACCCCCTTAACGGAGTGATGCCGTTATAAGAGGAGACGTTTATCAGAGAACTGCGCTCATGCTACTACTGAACTTCAGTGCTGTATGCTGTAACGTGTTTTAGTGTTATTAAATCATGTGTACTTTTTCCCCTGTACACGTCAAACCCATTAATTAAGCGTTCATTAGATCATAGTAAAAAAAATGTTGTCAGTGAATTATTTTGACAAACACATGAGAAAAGATTGAAAAGAAACTTACAGACTCGTCGAAGTCCATGTAATTGGAGAAGACTTTAACATTTGGATGAAACACACCAGCTTGTCTGATCACTTCCTCTAACACATCCCCAATTCCAGCAGAGAAGATCAGCAGAGGAACAGACATCTGATGGAGATGATCAAAGAACTGCTGGTAGCCATCCCTGACAAACACATCATCAGTATTATATGTGATATCACCCACTACAATACAAAAGCTTGATCGTTTTGGTAAAGATCTGACCTCAGCATGGCTTCAGACTCTCTCACAATTACAGCCAAATTATCCTGACTGATCTTCTGCTGCACGAGGAGCTCATGAGCTTTGGTCCACCTGCACACACACACACACACACACACACACATGCGCACACGCACACGCACACACACACACACACACACACACACACACACAGCTAAGAATAATGAATGATTGATAACCTGCGATTGGTGTAAATACAATAAGGCAAAAAGATACAAACACAGCATTACTGAAAAGATACAACAAACAAAAATAAAATGCAAATGGTTCAGGTCACAGTGTAAGGTAGGTCACATTTGTTAGTTTTTTGTTGTTGTTAATTTTTTGCTTGATGCAACCTTACAGTGTATGAGAACTTGAGACTTTGTTTTTCTTTTTTTTTTGCTGTTCAAACCGTTGGAGTTTGTGATTGACAACCGCATTGACAATTGACTATTCTGACTATGTCACAATGCAATGCAAATAACTGCTCACATTTGACATGACAGAATTCTGACCGAGGTGTCCACTGTGGATGTGTTTGCTCCGCTCTCCTGATACTGGTGTATGTTTGTGTGTGTAATGGATTTAGTTTTACAAATTAGTTGAGAAGCTAACGTATTAGTCTCACTATTGTCCGGTTCCAGCAGAGCCCCTG
This sequence comes from Carassius gibelio, assembly GCF_023724105.1. Lineage (NCBI taxonomy): Eukaryota > Metazoa > Chordata > Actinopteri > Cypriniformes > Cyprinidae > Carassius > Carassius gibelio. The sequence goes on from NC_068389.1 coordinate 2,847,844, forward strand.
CAGCAGGGCAACTGGGTGACGGTGAGGCAGCGTAGTCGTGGGTCAAAACACCGCTCTTCTGTTCCGATCAAAACATTAAACAGGTTCTCCCCACTCAGTGATGCACCCACTGAGAAACCTGATGAAAGTGCTCTAGTTATTGGCGATTCTATTGTACGGAACGTGAATATAGAGACACCAGTCACCATAGTCAAATGTTTACCGGGAGCCAGAGCGCCTGACATCTTGGCAAATTTAAAAGTGCTGGCTAATGCTAAGCGTAAATACAGTAAGATTGTTATTCATGCCGGTGCTAATGATGTTCGACTTGAAATGAAAGAAAAAATGTGCTAAATTACAGTTCATTGTGACATAGGAGTTCCAAAGTTTTCGGAAAGGAAAACGAAATGGTAGAGAGTATTTTTCTTTATTTTGCAAAAGCTTTACAGTTTTAATTATTTTGCAAAGCAAAATTGAATAATGTCTTGCTGTCAGTGTTGGTATGAACATCGCTGCGATGGCCTTACGACGGCCTTTTTTTTTTTTGCTATATTGAAGCCTGTTCATTATCAAAAACAAATACATTTAAAGAAACAAATAAAAAGTTACACTGCTCCTTGTACAAAATTTGTTGCATTCAGCGTGACCGAGCCTCACTTGTGCTGATAAAGCCGATGTGAAGGATGATGTTTTATTAAAAAAAATAAAAAAAAAATCTTCCACCATTTTCTCATCCGCGCTCACGGCTGCATGGGCCTCATGTTTGCGGCTGAATGTTCATAATTGATGGATGAACATCTATGCCCAGGTAAAGGACATCAGCAATCCGGAGCAGAGAAAATAAAACTAAAAGAAAGTTAATAAAAATAATAATAATCTTTCATTTTTGGCCACCTTTTTGCTATAGATGACACACTTTATAATTTCTTCAACAAAAAACGTGCACATCACAACCCTTACAAAAATAAACCATGGTTGTATCATAGTAAAACTGCTTAATTTCCTTTTGCATGATTTCTAAACGCTTGAGATCATAATAAAGTTAAAGCCACAGGTAAATGTCGAGAGCTACAACTGTGATTTGTAAATAATACAATTTATTCATTTAGCTTTTTTATTTGATTAAAGTTCTATTTTCACCCCTTTAGTAGGTGTTTTTTCATCATCATATTTGAGGAAGGGGGGCACAACAATACAATCCTGCTCAGGACACACATTTGACCAGCAGCGGCCCTGAAGGTGTCGTTATACACGTCTCTGGGAATGTGTGCTCTACTACACACACACACACACACACACACACACATACACACACACTGAAGCACGCGTGGTGTTTCAGCTCTTCACTATATTAACACATGATGTAGGCTACACATGTGCACTCCAGTGCGCTATGAGAGGATTTCACCATTTCATTTGATAAAACTATCATCATTCATTCGTATCGTAGACACAGACTGACAGAAATGGCTTTATAACGGCTTTGACAACCTGTCAAAATAAAATTTCGGTATAAAGAAATTCAAACAGAAATATAGTACTATTGCACAGAAGAGTATGCTATACTTCAATTATTAGCACACTTGATATGCCATACTTCCTATTAGCTAATAATAATAGTTAATTAAAAAACACAGAAACTACAACCCACCAAAATAAAAGTTTGGTCTAACTCAAAGAAATTATGTAAGAAATTGCTCAGTAAAATATACTTAAACAAATATATACTAAAACATTATTTTAAAGGAATATCACACAAGTTTTCATAGAAGTTTTAATTTAAGCTTGCCAAAACAATAACACCATATTTTTCAGAAACAATTTCTAAAAGTACATTTGTATTTGTGCCTATAATGTTTATTTATTTATGATTATTGTCAGCTAATAAAAGCTATGCTTCAGGACCATATTCATATAACATCTAAGGCTAAATGTAGCTCTTGACTGGTTGAGTTAGATGATGATTAACACTAAACAGAAGAAAATCAGTTGAGTCTCTCCAGCTGGAAATGTCATTGGCTGTTAAAATCTTGTGTTTCTTATAATAAATTGACATATTGATAACACTGAACCTTTTATAATGCTCTTAATTAAGACATTGATTGCATGAGATTAAGTTTGTAAATGATAGCCTGTGTCCTTTTGTAGTGTGCACATATATTTATCATCAAACTGTGATAACTGTGACTAAATTCAGTATATATACGTCTGCCATGTGCTGCCACCCCTCAAAAATTCCTGCCCCCTTCTCGCCACCCCCATCAATATTTTCCTAGATCTGCCCTGAGCCTCCCATCAAAAAATAAATAAATAAAAAACCACAACTTGACCCCAGAGAACTTGTTAATTATAGACCAATCTCGAATCTCCCTTTTCTGTCCAAGATACTAGAAAAGGTGGTATCCTCACAATTATATTCCTTCTTAGAGAAAAATGGTATATGTGAGGATTTCCAGTCAGGATTTAGACCATATCATAGTACTGATACTGCGCTCCTTAGAGTTACAAATGATCTGCTCTTATCATCTGATCTGATGATACTCAGCTCTATATTTCTTCACGGCTCTATATTTCTTTACTTTGCAAATAAATGCACAGACACTATTTAAACTGAACAGATATGACATCACTGAATTCAATGATGAACTGCTTTTAACTATCATTTTGCATTATTGACACTGTTTTCCTAATGAATGTTGTTCAGTGCTTTGACACAATGTATTTTGTTTAAAGCACTATATAAATAAAGGTGACTTGACTTGATACTTTGGTGCATTCCTACATACACTTTCAACCTGTTTAACAAATTATGGTCAGTCTTGGACCCCCATAGGAATCACTTGATCTTGAGAGATAAGTTGTGCAATGATAAGATGTATCTCACCATTCAACCATGAGTGGCAACTTCTCTTCAACTGAGCGTCTGGAGTCAATCTCTATAGGGTAGTAAGTGTCCAGAAGACGCTTCAGCTGCAGAAAAACAATCCTCAAAAATGACTGACAAAAAGACTGTCCTGGTCATCAAAAAGAAAGCTTTACAAAGCTTAGTTAAGGTAATATAATTATGGTCTATGAAACCCCCACACAGAATAAACAGTGTTTGTGATAAAAACAACATTTATGCAAATTAGGCACTGCAAAAAGAACAGAAATAAAACAGATTAGCTATCTGTTAGATCTGTAGTTTTCACAAGAAGAGGTAACAGAAAAATAACACATTGTTCAAATACTCAAAGTTAGTTGAAAATCTGTGAATTTTACATCAAAAACAGTTGCACAAAGTCAACACTAAATCCAAGCTCAAAATATTTTATTATGGGAAACATCTGCTTTCTCACCTCGTCTTTGCACTCTTCACTGATCAGTTTGCTATTGTCCATAATATCTGAAAACATATCATTTATAACTCATTTAACAACACAAGAACAACCCACACAAAAGAACATCTTTTTAAGAATGGTTTATTTCCTGAAGATTATTTACAGCTTACACTGTTCAATAGCATTAATGTTAAACTTGATTTACATATACAGTGTTAACAGAAAGCAACTCTCACAACCTTCAGTGATAGTTCACCCAAAAATGAAAATTACCCGTGATTTCATCCCAGGTGTATATTAGTTTATTCTTTTCAAAGTCAACTAAACAACAATTCAGCATTCACATTGAATGCATTTTTTTAAATGTTTTAATTTTTCAAACAGCTGGACTGAGAACAACAGAGAGAACATCTGACCAAAGACATCGGACTCAATATTTATTGATGTAAAGGCGATGGAGATGTTTGTACTTACTATGGCAGGTAGGACAGCGTTTGCCGTTGTAAGAGAACCTGGTGAGAGTCATATCAAAATCTGAGATTACCTACAACATAAACAACAAACATTCGTCACATACAAATGTCATGACATGAGAGGACCCAAGCTTTGTACTCAACAGAAAACACACAGGAACATGAAGATGTAGCATGTTCATACAGACCAACACCATACGTTTAGTATTCACAGTATTTTAAACAAGTCATATATTACACCATTTATTTTCATATTTTATTACATTCTTTGATAAGGTTTCAACACAAAGGTCTACGTAGCAGCGTAACTTGTGTGATATCCCCGCAGTCAGGTCCAGGCATGTACAGCAGTGGCGTAGCCACCTAAAAATAGATGCAGAATTATATTTTATAGTTTCAATAAAAAATGTTTACTAAACTTTGGCTATTGTTGTTCACTTAGAATATATATATATATATATTTTTTTTGTTCGCGGCTCGGTTGATTCAGATCGGCACTTCGGAGCCTGTTCGCGACTCGGTTGATTCAGATCGGCACTTCGGAACCTGTTCGCGACTCGGTTGATTCAGATCAGAACTTCGGAACCTGTTCGCGACTCGGTTGATTCAGATCAGAACTTCGGAGTATGTTCGCGACTCGGTTGATTCAGATCGGGACTTCGGATCCTGTTCATGACTCAGTTGATTGAGATCGGCACTTCGGAGTCTGTTCGCGACTCGGTTGATTCAGATCGGCACTTCGGAGCATGTTCGCAACTCGGTTGATTCAGATCGGGACTTCGGAGCATGTTCGCAACTGGGTTGATTCAGAACGGCACTTCGGAGCATGTTCGCAACTCGGTTGATTCAGATCGGCACTTCGGAGCATGTTCGCAACTCGGTTGATTCAGATCGGCACTTCGGAGCATGTTCGCGACTCGGTTGGTTCAGATCGGCACTTTGGAGCATGTTCGCGACTCTGTTGATTCAGATCTGCACTTCGGAGCCTATTCGCGACTCGGTTGATTCAGATCGGAACTTCGGAGTATGTTCGCGACTCGGTTGATTCAGATCGGCACTTCGGAACCTGTTCGCGACTCGGTTGATTCAGATCAGAACTTCGGAGTATGTTCGCGACTCGGTTGATTCAGATCGGGACTTCGGATCCTGTTCATGACTCAGTTGATTGAGATCGGCACTTCGGAGTCTGTTCGCGACTCGGTTGATTCAGATCGGCACTTCGGAGCATGTTCGCAACTCGGTTGATTCAGATCGGGACTTCGGAGCATGTTCGCAACTGGGTTGATTCAGAACGGCACTTCGGAGCATGTTCGCAACTCGGTTGATTCAGATCGGCACTTCGGAGCATGTTCGCAACTCGGTTGATTCAGATCGGCACTTCGGAGCATGTTCGCGACTCGGTTGGTTCAGATCGGCACTTTGGAGCATGTTCGCGACTCTGTTGATTCAGATCTGCACTTCGGAGCCTATTCGCGACTCGGTTGATTCAGATCGGAACTTCGGAGTATGTTCGCGACTCGGTTGATTCAGATCGGCACTTTGGAGCCTGTTCGCGACTCGGTTACATGCCTCCCACAAATTGAGACTGTGTCACGCATAATCAATGCTTGCTCAAAAAAAGTTGGTCGCTATATTTGGAGTCACCAACCCGTCGATCGCGGTCGACAAGTGGAAGCATTTTAAGTCGATCGCGAAGATTTTTCAAAATCTGAGAAAAAAAGGTGCAAGCCTCCGGTGCGAGTTTGGAGGTGCGATCCTCCGCTGACTTTGCGCGCACCTCCCGAAACAGACGAGACATTTATACTAACTTGACACAACTGTTTTAGACTGAAAACCAGACCATACAACGGATTTAGACGCGGGTGCCGGTGTGATTGATTGATTATTGAGGTAATAGGGATGGCGCGGTTCGCTGAAAAAAAAAAAAAAAAAACGTTCGGTTCACCACACACGGTTCGGCACGCGTTTCAACTTAAATTTGACAAAGCATCTGTAATATCATCTGTAATATGGCTTGCTATAAATGGCACGTAAATAAAAAACAGGGTTCAGCTAATAAATGTTTCTGTTGATGCATGCGCATTCTGGCTTCCCAGACATTACAACAACATGAAAAAAAAGATCTATATTGAGCAACTACAGTTCATTTTAATCCTATAATTATATATTATAATTTATTTAAAGTGAATAAATTGTAATGAAAAAAAATGAAATAGCTAAAGTTCAAAATTATCGTATTTGGAAGAAAATTATTACATTCAACAATTAACTACATTTTGACACGACCTGCAAATTAACACTAGGAGTATGGTGGGACGGAAGCAGTGTGACAAAAATACTATCCCATAATTTTGCACAGTAATCTGACAATAAATGTGGCACACCCAGATTTTCATATGCACACCCAGAGTCTCTTTTCTGGCTACACTACTGATGTCCAGAAATGTTACTTTATTTGCGTGGCGGTCTGGGGGGCCAAATAATTTGAGAAAAGCGTGAACCGCAGGTTGGAAAAGAAGAATCCCTAATCCACACACCACCACAGTATTATCAACCAGCACATACACCTCCATAACATGAGCATGATTCAACACTCGTCCAGTAACACAGCACTCACCTGTCACTTGTAAATAAAGTCTGTGCGTCTCTCATTCCACACATTACTCATATAAAAAAATAAACATGGCCAAATAACTTCTTGTGCTCGGTGCCAGCTGTTAGCCACCCATAGTTGCAATCTTTGAATTGGGGCACAAAACCTGTGTTAGCAAACTAAGTTTGAGTACTTTATCCTTCAGTAATTCCACTTCCAGATCTGGTGTAGAGGCACCGGCGACAGCGGCTTGGAAATGTTCAACTAAACGATGGACGCAGTGTTGCCAAACTGGACTACTTTAACAATGTTCCTGTGGGATGTTTTTCATGTCTGCTGGTTGACGCGACCTCAGTGACGTGATATTTATCCCCTGAAATGTGAATTTTCCCAGGGGAACCCACCAAAAATGTGTATTTTACTCCTGGAACATGATTTTAATGGGGGGGGGGGGCCTTGAAGTGAGATTGGGTGGTCGCTGGACCCAGAGGGCGTGCTGTCATGGAACGTGTAAATCTGATTGGCTGATGATTCTGTCACTAATGCTCGTCAGATTCAAGGTCTCTGAACTAAAGGGAAGCACTATCTGTAGTGCTGGCCGCAGACTTTATGTAGGATATTCCAGTTCAACCTAAACAAAACTAATCATAGGCCATTTTGTGGACATTACACAAATGCAAATGATACCTAAATAATAATAATAATATTTTTTTTCTGTAGGGCAGGCAGAGAAGGCGCACCACTGAATAGAAGGCCATCAGATGAAGCAGCTCAATGCGAGAGCAATGCAGCGACATGTGAAATAAAACATCACGACTGAGTGAAGGAAATAGTGGATGATGAGCACAGAATGGTAACAAAACTCTGACAAAAAAGACATTTACAGTCGCACACAGGTGTAGTAATCTTAGTGTGCAAAATCTACTACAAGGATGTTTTAGATAATTATATATGTATTTTTTTAGCTTACAGATCTCAGTTTAAATGATTCAGTTTGTTTTTACAATTATATTATAAACTTAATAAATAATTGATCTCAAAAAGGGGATTTGTGAGCAATATTTGCTTTACTTCATATTATATTATATTATAATAAAGAATGTAAATGTCCTGCGTGAAAAAAAAAACCTTGAGGGAACATTGCCAAACATCATTCCAAACCTGATTACCTGACACGTGTTCCTGTGGCTCAGTGGTGGAGCATTGCATCTGAAAGGTTGCGGGTTCGATTCCCAGGGAACACATGTTAGGTAAAAAAAAAAACCTGAATGCACTGTAAGTCGCTTTGGATAAAAGTGTCTGCTAAGTGCATAAATGTAAATGGTCATATTTCAAGAGTTCATATTTTGAAATTAATTTAATTTGTCATATTGCCGTCTAGTGGCTGTTCAGCTCATGTAAACAGCAGTCAATGGACATGGGTTCATATACAGTCCTCCATTCTGTTTTTCTTTTACGCTTTTCCTGAGACACTGTTATGTATCTCATAGAAGTACAACAGTTCATAATTTGTACTTCAAGTACACTTCTATTCAAATTAATGTAGAAGAGTTATTTTATGAAATGCCTAGCTGCTTGCCTGCAAATTATATCTAATTTGTGATCAGTGTAAACGCTTTTATGCATGTTTTTATGTATTTATGGAAAAGGATAAAAAAAAAAGTCTGAATTTCCTTTAAATTAAAATAAAGAAAAGCCATGCCCTGAAACATTAAATACATTTAATGGAGACCCATTTCTGAATTTAACTTGATGTCTCACTTTGCAGAGAAGCACATCGTGACTGAATAAGGCCCTAACCCAGCAAAACAGATGGGGATTTTATGGACATTATGAAGACTGTATATTAGAGTATAATGAATGTGGTTGGCTTGTGTTCTTCTGCTTGTTGTCTTCACACCGTGATAACTCTCTGTCTGTGAGGACACATTACCTGAAGTGTGCTAGCTCCAGCGCTCCTCATGGATGTCAACATCTGCTCCACTCTCTCGCGGTCCTTCATTCTCACTGAACTCTTCGATAGCTCGGGAATCTGTGCATACATACAATATATGAGCTTTTACTGTGTTTTACAAGTCTACAATACAGACTCGAGCTGTTTCGGTGTTGACAAAAGGATAAATGCATTCACATGTTTCATTTTCTACACTGGACTTGAGGTAAATATAGTTTTATTTCTGTCTTCTGAAACAGCCCGTTACTGTATCTCGGAGGGCGAATCGTTAGGATTGAACTGTCAGATTGGGAACAAATTCAGACCTTTCTGCAAACCCGTTTACAGATGAGATCAAAAGTGTGATTTATTCGCGAAAATGATAATAGTTTCTTCTCCTACAGTGTCAGCTACTCGTGACTGATACAAACTGTAACAGTAATGCTGTAATAACTTACCATGTTGAGACCTTTTATACAGTCTATAATTAAGACCAGAAGTTAACTTGATTATAAATTTAAAAAGCCAGATAAAACACAATATCCAAAATGACTAGGAACCATAGACATACGCTGTGTCCAAATTCAGGGTCTACATCCTTCGGAGGACGCATTTGAAGGATGTTACGTCACAGCGCCGCGACGAAGGCTGTCCAAATTCGTAGGATCCTTCAAATGCGGCCCACAAATGCGTCCTCCTTTTCCCCGAATTCGAAGGATGGGTGTGGTGGATCCTTTCGCGTCCTACCTATCCCATAATTCTTTTCGGCAGGATGAAGCGAGCAGTAGCGGAGTGGGGGAGGAGTATTATTTTCGATGTTTTTTAAAAACAGGCTTTTCAAAAATATATGTTTTCAGTGGTTTTCTAGTTAGGCATTTTGTTTTAGCGTTAAGCATTTTTTTTTTTACATGTGTACGTGTATAATAAAAAAAAAAAAAAAAAAAAAAAAAAAAACGATTACTTTTGTAAACTAGCTTCTTCCTTACTGCCTGTGTGAATATCCCCTTACACACAGCTTATTTGTTAGTGATTGAAGCTGTTTTAACGCTTCTAAGGACGAAAGAGCAGACAGAAGTGTTTATAAAGCTCTGGGGAGAGAACGATGAGCTCTTCACCGGCGTCTTGCTTGGCGCTGTCACGGTTGCTAGGCGACAGGATATGAGCAACGGTTAAGGGAGGGAACTGAAAGAAGGGTAGGCTGTCCGGGAGAGGTACGGCGAGATGGCGTCGGGGTAACATCACTCTGTTGTCGCTCTGCAATGTGAAGAAGCAAACCTCGTGTTTTTTGAATTATTAAAACAAACTGAGGGCTTTCAAATGCTATCCTAACACTTGACAAATTGGAGACTTTTTGAAGAAGATATTTATCTACGTGTTTCCTTATTTTTTCGGCTTTACAAACGGACTGTCACTTCTTCTACTCGACCAATTGCACTCAGTTGACCCTTATATTTTTTGAGAAATGGACAAAGAGGAAGATATTAGCAGCATTATGCACTCATACGCCAAGAAGACTCCGCAGCATGAAGAAGGTGAGATGGAAGTAACTTTGCCGGAGCAGGAGGGCTCGGACTCGACGCAACCGCTGCAAAATGCGCTGAAGCTGCGAGCCGCCAAAAGAAGTAAAACAGTTGATGATAATGAAGGTCAGTCTGTACCCAATTCTGTTCTGCTATTAGTAATGGAGAGGGTTGAAAAAATGCAAGAAGAGTCGCTGAGGAGGTTGCAGTCATTGGAGGCGACAGTTAAAGATAATACTTACTCCATAAAAAGTGTCACTGAAGCTATGGAATATATGGGGAAACAAATAAAAGAAGCAACAGACAAAGTTGAAACCCTAGAGAAAAAAGTTGGATACCTGGAGAAAGAAAACGGCGTGCTCCGTGACAGGTGCAATGAACTTGATAATTACAAGAGGAGATGGAATCTACGCGTCGCCGGGGTAAAGGAACAAGCGGGAGAAAATGTGAAAAAAATGATGGTGGACCTATTCAGCCAGGTCTCACCAGATATCGCAGACCAACTGGCCTTTTCCGTGGACATCGCTCACAGACTGGGACCCCGCTCGGGAGAGGCACGTTCCAACCGCCGTATCATTGTGCAGTTTCTATCGCGAACCCACAGGGACAAGATTTGGAAAGACGCCAGAACATCGACCATACTCAAGGAAAGAAAAATCAAAATCTTCGAAGACCTGACACAAGATGCCAAGGATGCCAGGAACAAATTGTGGCCGCTGGTGGAACAGGCGAGGAAGGAGGGGAAGAAAGCAGGTTTCAGAGGGCATTTCGCGCATATTGATGGTAAAAGGGTCACGGTGAATGATATGTGAGCCAGGCTTCTCAACTGCTCTATATGCCTTAGGCTTGCACATGTAAATCTGAACTAAGATATGAGCAGGTTTGTTTGGATAACATATTTTCAGTTGAAATGACTTTAAATTTTGTCTGCTCTACTTCTGGATGGATTATTAATCTCAGGATTAACATAAAAAAAAAAAAAAAAAAAAATCCTTCCTTCCAAGTTCTACAGTAAATATTAAACTACAGCCAAAATGTGATCCAAAAAATAATAATAAATAATAATAAAAAAATTATATAAAAGGATTTACAAAAAAGTATTTTCAAAGGGTTATCATATGTATTTACAAAGTCACCCAATGTATTTATTTTCTACTTTTGCTAGTGTGAATAATTCACATAGTACCTCTGTTGTAGAGCTGCTAGAACCTACTATGAGTCATATAAATGGTAGCAACTTCCTACTGATTGGATGACTTTAATATGGTTCCTCAGTAGATAGATATAAAACCATTTTATTTTCAAATATAGACATGATCTCAATGCTGAATATCATCTTTTGTTAAGGACTACAGAAAAGGTGGGTAGAACAAAACATGTACAGATAAAAAGCACAAGATAAAAAATCAGTTCATTGTAAGCTTAATACCACTCTTATATAGCCTACATGGAGAGAAAATATCTTTAAAAGTTTTCTTCAAAGGACATAGCTTTATTTTTAGGGTAGATTTATCATATGTATACAGAATTTACTACATGCCCATTGTCTTTTGCTTGGGGTTTGTTTTTTGTTTTTGTATTGCAGAGTTTACAACAACTTTCTAATTAATTGTTTAGAGAGAATCTTGTGTATTTTTTTTTTTCCTCAGCTTTCAGGTTATACCTGATATTATTTTATGTCTTTGTCTTTAATGTCTATTAATGCCAGGGGTCTTAAAAATAGTGTGAAACGCAAGGCTTTGTTTTTGTTTGCAAAGAAAAATAAGACAGATTTTTGCTTTTTTCAAGAATGTCACTCAACAGCCAATGACTGTAATTTTTGGAGGTCACAGTGGGGAGACAACATCTGGTTAGCACATGGATCGGAACACTCAGCTGGTGTAGGAATCTTTAGATACAATTTTAATGGGATTATTCAAAATACCGATTTAGATTCTTCAGGGCATTTTCTCATAATGGTAATTACTAAAAACAATCATACCATGATCATTATAAACATATATGGATACAACTCTTCTGTGGAGAATAACATGCTTCTTGATACCATAGAACATAAAATATCACATTGGTTGAACAAATACCCTTATGCCTCTTTAGTTGTGGGAGGGGATTTTAATATAGCGATGAATAATATATTAGACAGATGGCCACCAAGGAGGTCAGAGTCTCCTAACTCCGTGTTAAATTGTCTCATGGATAAATTTGACCTGGTTGATGTTTGGAGGGAACAGTTCCCAAATGACAGACAGTATACCTGGTCCAATAAGGACTGCTCAAGACAATCCAGAATTGACTACTGGTTAGTTTCCAGATGTTTAATGAGAAACAGCATTTCAGTCAATATAAGTAATACTCCCTTGACCGATCATAAAGCGATTTACCTCTCAATAGCTCTGTCCTCGAATCAGTACTCTGGCCCAAAAGCCTCATTTTGGAAACTTAATAGTTCCCTCCTTGAACATAATCAGGTCAAACAAAGAGTTGAAGAACTGATTGAAAACTTTTGGATTAAAGCAGACTCTCAGAAAGATTATGGGACAAATTGGGAGCTTCTAAAATATGAGTTGGGAAAGTTTCTCAGGAAGTTTGGAGGTGATTTGGCCAAGAAGAGACAAGCAGTGGAAGACGAGGTTATTGAGAAGCTAGCATTTCTTTCTCAAAAAGAGTCTCTATGTAATGAGGAAAGATGTGAGTATACGAAATTACAAAATAAATTAGATGACATTTATAAATCGAAAGCTAAGGGAGCATATATAAGATCAAGGAAACAATGGATAGAAGAGGGCGAACAAAACTCGGCTTACTTCTTTAGACTTGAAAAAAGTAAAAATGTACTGGCAACTGTAGATCAAATTAAAGTGGAGGGAAAAATTATTGAAGATCAAAAAGAGTTAGCCATTCACTGCTATAACTTCTATAACAATTTATACACATCTAATTACTGTGAGGAAACAACTAAATCATTTATGACCTCTGTTAGCCATTGTAAAACTATATCCCCAGAAGACAGAGACTATTGTGATGATAGCATTGCCCAAGAGGAGGTGTTGAAGGCGATCAAAAATCTAAAAAACAACAAGAGCCCAGGGTGTGATGGTATAACTGCTGAATTATACAAAATGTTTGATAAATTACTTACCCCCTTTCTAGTAAAAGTTTTCTCAGAGAGCTTAGAGAAAGAAGCTCTTCCAACAACTATGACACAGGGTGTCATCACATTGATTCCAAAACCAGAAAAGGACAGAAACTGTCTAGAGAATTGGCGTCCTATCACTCTCTTGAATAACGATTACAAAATTTTTGCACTAGTTTTCGCTAATAGACTTAAAGAAGTATTAGACACTATTATAGATGAATCACAATCGGGGTTCATGAGGAAACGACATATTGCAAACAACATTAGATTAGTGCTAGATTTATTAGATTATAATTATCTTATCAATGACAACAGCTTCATTCTGTTCCTTGATTTTTATAAGGCGTTTGACTCGCTTGAACATGGTTTTATCCTGCAAGCACTAAAAAAATGTGGATTCGGAGAAGTATTTTGCAGAACTGTCAGGACCCTGTATACAAATGGTAGTAGTGCAATACAATTGAAATTTGGTACTTCCCCTAGATTCAAAGTGTCACGTGGAATAAAACAAGGGTGCCCAATCTCTCCCTACTTGTTTTTGATCGCCTCTCAACTCTTAGCTCTACATGTCTCTAACAGTGCCTTGGAAGGGATAACATTGGCTGAAAGAAGTATCATCCTTAGTCAGCTAGCTGATGACACCACCATCTTCCTGAGAAATGCCTCTCAGATTCCCCTTGCGATAGAGTTGATCAGAGGATTTTCACAAGCTTCAGGTCTCAAATTAAACTTAAAAAAATGTGAACTATTGGCAGTTAAAGATTGTGATGTTTCAAATATATATGACATTCCTGTGAAGGATCAGGTAACATACTTGGGAACAATAATTACTAAAGACCAAAATATAAGAAGTCCATTAAATTTTAGCCCTATCATTGAAAAAACAAAAAAAAAGTTAAACTCTTGGCTACAAAGAGATTTATCCTTGAGAGGAAGAGTGTTACTGACAAAAGCGGAGGGAATTTCCAGACTTGCTTATTTGGCGGCCTCATTAGATGTTGATTGTGGGGTATCGAAAAGAATTGATGATATGTTGCTTAATTTCGTGTGGAAAAACAAAACTCATTATGTCAAAAAGTCTGTAATAATGAACACAAATCAGTGTGGGGGCTTAAATTTTTTGGACTTTACAACTTTAAGCAATACCTTCAAAATCAACTGGCTCAGACAATTTATTAACAACCCAACATCACTTTGGAACTTTATTCCAAACTATATTTTCTCTAAAATTGGTGGCTTAAAATTTCTGTTATTATGCAATTATAATATTAGCAAAATCCCAATCAAACTGTCCAGTTTTCATAAACACATGCTTTTGGCTTGGTCTCTCTTATTTAAACATAACTTCTCACCTCATCGATATTACATTTGGAACAATAAGGACATTCTCTACAAAAACAAATCTTTATTTTTTGAAAATTGGTACAGGAATAATATTATACTTGTTGGCCAACTCTATGACACAAATGGCAGATTGTACAGTTATTCAGATTTTTTGCAGAAATTTCAAATTCCTGTTTCGGTTAAGGAGTATGCAATTGTCTTTGATGCAATTCCTTCTGGTATCAGAATGCTGCTGGGAGGCATTAATTTCCCATGGCCACTGACTCACAATATTGATTTATCTGATACTGCTGTGGGGAGTTTATGCTTTTCTGCGGTGCACCAGATGAAAAATAAAACTATTAGGAATTTATACCAAAAAGACATTGTTACTATACCTTATATAATCCCATATTGGAACAGGTTAATAGAGAATGTCCCTTGGAAAAATGTTTGGTCTTTACCTTTCAAATATATGCTTACTAATAAAGTGAGAGAAGTTACGTTTAAATTAATTCACAGATTCTACCCAGCAAAGTGTGTGCTGAAGCGGTATAAACCAGATATTGAATCTAAATGCTCTTTCTGTAAAAGGTCAGATGAGGATATTTATCATTTATTTTGGAAATGTTCATACACAGAAAAATTCTGGTCAGATGTCCTTGAATTTATCCAAACCTTTTTCATTATGGATTTTTCATTTTGCTTTAAAGATGTTTTCTTTGGTGTGGTTGACCTTGAGACGGACAAGGAAGGAAAGTATTTCATTATTAATCTTTTATTTCTACTCGCTAAATACCACATCCATAAATGTAAGTTCAGGGGCTCTAAACCATTCTTTCTTGTGTTTGAGAGTGAAATCGATGAATACTTGGACTCCATAAGATATTCAAAGAACTGTAAAGCTATAAAGACTGTGCAGATATACTCAAAACTTGTGACGCCACGTGACTGAATGAAATTGTAACTCATAACTGTTAATGATGCTATGAATTGGACTGCTTGTTAATTAGCCTTGCTGGACTTTGCAGACCCCATTGGATATGTTTAATTTATGTATGTACTTTATTTATTTGTGTATAATTTATTTATGTGTATGATTTGTATGTTTTGTTTGTTGTTTGTAACTGCTAATGCTATCAATAATAATAATTAAAAAAAAAAAAAAAAAAAAAAAAAAAAAAAAAAAAAAAAAGGGTAGGCTGTCCAAATTCACAAACACCGACTTCCGGTTTTTGCGGTCGTCGGAGGACCCATCCTCCTTCAACCGGGTAGGAAGGATCCTAAGCATAGACATATAAATAACTAGACGCCTCATTGGCCGCTCTGAGCCGTTGCTGCGATACGTCAACGCCGCCGCCATGTTAGTGAGGGCAAGACTGCCTTAAAAATACATGGAAGTAAACGGGGAGCTCCGGTTTTTTCTGAATAAAAACACAATAACGTTCACATTTATCAACCGATTTCAGGTTTGTGATCTACGTGCAGTTAAAAACTTTGCCTCCAGTTATTTAGTTAGGTTTGGAAAATTATTAATTTTCGTAAGGAATTGTGAAAGCTCACATTTGTCTCACTTCTTGATTTCGTTTATTATTTTCGGTTTACAATTCTAATGTTAATTTAGTATAACTGTGACATATGAATGTAATTTAATTTGAATATTCATTTAATTAAATGTATTTGATTTTATTGCCTTGTCTGTGTTCAATCCCAACATTTTTCTCTTTTTTCTCTCTTTCGTGTCTCAGATCAGAACACAGCTCATTCCCTTTGAAATTCTGTGATAAAATCTAAGTAATACATCTTTAAACACTAATAATTTACTATTGTTGAGAAAATTTAATAAAACAAGTAAATACAAATCAAAAAGTGACACACTAGCCTACAGATGAACTCCACAACAAATAATAACACATGTAACTGATGAGGCTATGGATCCAGTGAAAATGAAAATATGAACTGATACAGTGCACAGTAGAAATATAGTAAAAGTTATATGTTATATTAAAAAGTACATGTAGTACAACTTAAAGTAAAGTGAATAATATGAAAAGCGAGTACAACGCTACAATAACATATTCGATATAATAGATTTATAATAGTATAAAATTATTTGTATAATATGAATAATACCATAATAAATAACTGAACAACAATAGGTTAACAATAACTGAACAACAATAGGTTAACAATAGCAAGAAGAATATGTAATATCAAGGGTGGAATAATACAGAATAGACAAAAATGAAGAATAAATTAATAGTAAATTAAAGAGTAAAATAAAAAAAATTGAAATGTAATTTTAAAATACTATTTGTGTAATAATTATTAATCAAATTCAGACACAATATAAAAAAAATTGTGGACATGAGTTCCAGATTGTGTTTAATTAATGAGCTCCTTAAGTAAAATATATACATGTATAATATATACATGTACACACACATATATATATATGTATATATATGTGTATATATATATATATATATATGTATATATGTGTATATATGTATATATATATATGTGTGTATATATATATATGTGTGTGTATATATATATATATGTGTGTATATATATATATATATATATATATATATATATATATATATATATATGTATGTATGTATGTATGTATATATATATATATATGTTCTATATTGCACATTACACACACTCATGCAGAAAACACACACATTTTGAAACAGTGATTTATTTTTCCATGTATGTTAACACATATGAATGTTTGGGTGTGAGTGTGTAAGGTTTACCTTGCACAACAAAATCTCAAAGTATAGTTGTTTATCACAGACCAGAATATGAGATGCTCCCCTCAAAAACTTGATATTAATCAAAATTAATAATAATTATAACAACATCACAATGAGTTTATCATGATATTGCAGCTGGATTCACTATGAGTTCCTGTGTTTTTCATTTCTAGGCTATTAACATCATGTAGTTTTTGTGTAAAGACACACGCAGTACATTATCAGCATAAAACAGCCTGTGCAAAGCTTTTTAAAAGCAGTCTATAGTCTTAGAA
This sequence comes from Carassius gibelio, assembly GCF_023724105.1. Classification (NCBI taxonomy): domain Eukaryota; kingdom Metazoa; phylum Chordata; class Actinopteri; order Cypriniformes; family Cyprinidae; genus Carassius; species Carassius gibelio. The sequence continues at coordinate 2,865,164 of NC_068389.1, forward strand.
TATGAGCTGGTCATTGTGTCGATTCATTCAGGGCTGCTCTGGGTTTAGTACAAACACAACACTAGTCTGTGGAGGAATAGTCTCGTCTCTGAGAACAGCTTTCCTCAGCTTTCCTTAAGGCTGTCCTTGTCCTGTTTGCAAATGGCTAAAAGAGAAGAAAAAAGAATACATAGAATCAGTTCACAGTTTTATGAAAAGCAATGAAATCCTCATAAACAAGTGATGATAAACTTAATCTGTAACACTTTTGAAAAACGGTCCATTAGTTAATATTAGTTAACTACTTTAGTTAACATGATCTAAGCTAGAACAATCCTTCTACAGCATTTATTAATCTTAGTTGATGTTCATTTCAACATTTCCTAATGGGTCATTCTCACGAAACTGTTGAAACGCCATGTCACTGGTGATTTTAGATATTAAACATGCAATTTAGTAATATATAAAAACACCATAATAAAGACAATACTGTTCTCTACCTTGCACAAAGAGTAATTTCAACATAGGAATTAATTATTTTTGCATTTTATTGCGTTTTCTGCTGAAATTCTCATTACCGCAATGCGTCCAGCTGTATCTTAACTTATGTTATGTTGTAATTTAAACAAATTACAATAAAAATATTCTGAAAAAAGTAAATGGATATTCTTCTATAATTTTTCACATGACAGAAAAATGACAGATTGAATATTCATGTACAATAATTATGATACAATAGTGGAAATATAAAGTGTCCATGACTAATGTTCTCATCCTCCGCAATATTTTTTGAGGGTCATTTATGCACACATTTTTTTTTTAAAATATAAATCTTGATTTTAAATTAAGCAACACATGAGGCAGAACCTTCAAAATACCAACAAGGTAGGCAGATATCTTCATATTGTTCCAGTTAAAAGTGTAAAATTCTCTTGTCAGAACGTCTACACGCCAAATTGATTATCATCACCGAAACGGGTAGTTTTCCACATTTAGAAAAATATTAGATTACAAATTTTCTATGAAAATATACTTAATTAATGCCTGATTATATCTACTGAGTAATAAATTTGCTAAATCATCATGGTTTCTCTGTTGTTAGCAAAACATGCTAAGACACCTCATCCTCCGCAACACCATTTTCACTCACCGCAACAATTTAAGGCCAGTTGCGGTAGAGAGAACCTCTTTTTCGGTAATGAGAATTTAATCATACAGACTATTTTTAAATGTATAAAATTAGTTATTAAATTAAATATTATTTAATAACAAAACAAAAAAGCTTAAGCAAAGGCTAGGGTGACCAATTTCAGAGAAAACGTTTATACCAACCCACCAAACCCCAGGAAGGAGAGAGACATTGTGGGTTAGAGGTTACAGCAGGAGTAGTTATCAAAAATTGTTGGGAATCCTACACAAATGTTGGTGCATCTATCATTATGAGGACTTTCTATAAGTGTAATGATTTTTATACTGAGCAACAGAACTTTGTGTGTGTTTGTGTGTGTGTGTGTGCGCACTGCTGTGTGTGTGCACTTCGGATGGGTTAAATGCAGAGCACAAATTCTGAGTATGGGTCACCATACTTGGCTGTATGTCATATTGGAATAATTTCTAAAGGATCATTTGACACTGAAACCTGGAGTAATGATGCTGAAAATTCAGCTTTGTCACCACAGAAATAAAATTCTGGTTTAAAGTATATTAAAAAGATAACAATCACTTTATCATAATATTACTGTTTTTACTGTAGTTCTGATCAAATAAATGCAGCCTTGATGAGCAGAAGAGGCTTTAAAAAACTTTTATTATTTTTTTTTATTGATGCTAAACTTTTGAATGGCAGTGTATTTAGATATGACAAAATGCAGCAGTTTTAAATTCTAATTCAAAAACAATTATTATAGAATGGTTAGGGTTAAATTGAAGGAGAACATCTTTATGGAAAAAAGAAAAATATATTGTGAACCATCTTTTTAGGAATGAGCGATTTTGGATAAACTTTAGGTAAACACATGGGTGTACTCTTTACCAGAACCAACTCTTTCAGTAGAAAGAAAAAAATCCACTTGAGTTATCATAGACTACATTCCCACTGTCAATGACAATTAATAAATAGTTATTACATAATTACATGATTATTACATAAAATATAAAATAAGAAACATTATTTTGTAATAATGTATTGTGAATATTTTTTTAATAATAAAACTAAAATTACAAAACTAATATTAAAGCTGCAAGCAGCGATGAACGGGCCCTCGCACCCGGGCTCACCGGCAGTAAGTGGCTTTAGTAGATATGTGAACGGTGAGAAATATGCATTTAAACTCAGAAATATAAGTGGAATATGTCAAAGTTTATTCCATATATCTGCCAATTTTCCTGTTGTAAGCAGGTGGCGCTGTCATTATAATGGAATATTGGCCTTCAGATGTGTTCAGGCCAGGACTCTTATCGAACATGTGAAGTTTAGGGAAGATTGAACATTTAATGCCTGAGTTACAACAACTTCTCTTCCGATGGCGAGACATCAAATTTTGTCATGGCGCCATGGACACACCCTTTAACAAAATCTCAAGATCTCCACAATTTAACATGGCAAAGAACTTTAGATTAGACTGACCAAAATAAAATTTGGATGTCATAAAATTTCTTGGAGTAGTTATTTGCAGTGTAAAACATTGACACTTCCTGTTGCCAATAGGTGGCGCTATGACTATAACTGAATATTGGCATGTAGATCTGTTCAGGTCAAGAGTCTTATCCAACATTTGAAGTTTGGGGCAGATTGGACATTGTATGTCTGAGTTACAGCAACTTCCTTTTTCATGGCGAAACATCGAAATTTGTCAGGCCGCCATGGACCCGCCCTTTAACGAAACCTCAAGTCCTTCGCAATTTATTATTGCAAAGGGCTTTAGATTACACTGACCAAGTTTGGTATTGATCTGAATAAATCTCTAGGAGGAGTTCGTTAAAGTACAACCCCTGAAAATGGCAAAAACAACAGCAATTTTGAAGGGAAAATTCAAAATAACCGACTTCCTGTTGGGATCCGGATTTCGTACCAAGAGACTTTTTTGTAGGTATTGGAGTGTTACATGTGTGTACCAATTTTTGTACATGTACGTGAAACATAGCTCGAGGCGCACTCCGTTGAAAGTGTATAGGTGGCGCTATAGAGCCATTCTGCCACACCCGGTGGAATATTGGCCTGAAGATCTGTTCAGGCCAGGACTCTTATCACACATGTGAAGTTTGGGGAAGATCGGACATCTTATGCCTGAGTTATAACATCTTTTATTCGCATGGCGAGACATCGAACTTCGTCGCGGCGCCATGAACAAGCCTTTTAACAAAAACTCAAGATCTTCACAACTGAACATCGCACAGGCCTTTAGATTAGACTGACCACAAAAAAGACATTGATGTCATAAAATTTCTAGGAGTAGTTCGTCGCAGCGTAAAATATGTCACTTCCTGTTGCCAATAGGTGGCGCTATGACTATAACTGAATATGGGCATGTCAATCTGTTCAGGTTCGGAGTCTCATCAAACATGTGAAGTTTGGGGCAGATTGTTCATTGTATGTGTGAGTTATAGCAACTTCATTTTTCATGGCGAATCATCGAAATTCGCCAGGCCGCCACGGACACGCCCTTCAACAAAAAGTCAGGATCTTCGCAATTTAACATCGCAAAGGCCTTTAGATTAGGCATACCAAATTTGGTGTTGATTTGAAGAACTCTCTAGGAGGAGTTCGTTAAAATACAACACATGGAAATGACCAAAATTACACAAAATATGCTCATAATATTAAAAATAACCGACTTCCTGTTGGGTTTAGAATTTCGCTCCAAGAGTCTTTTTTGTAGGTATTGGTGTGTTACATATGTGTGCCAATTTTCGTGCATGTACGTGAAACATAGCTGGAAGGCTGTTGATTTTCTTGGTATAGGTGGCGCTGTCGAGCCATTTTGCCACACCCTCTTCTGAATCCTATATCAGACGAAAATTTTCACCAGGTTTGACGAGTGTGCAAAGTTTCATGACTTTTTGAGCATGTTAAAGCCCTCAAAAATGCGATTCATTCGGGAGAAGAAGAAGAAGAAGAAGAAGAAGAAGAAATATAGCTGCAAGCAGCGATGGCGGGCTCAAGCCACCAATGCCATCACCACCCCGGTGGCATCAGGTAAACTGTGCCCAGCGGGCACATGCATTCACAATATCCCTCTGGCAGTGAGGTTTTAAAGGATATGGCAGTTAAAGGGCTAATCCGAATCATCTAGACTTTAAAAACACATTCACTGAACAATATATATATATATATAACTTTAGTAACACTTTACAATAAGATTCCATTTATAAACATTGTGTTAACATGAACAATATTTATATAGCATTCATTCATGTCAGTTAATATTCCAAACTTAAACATTAAAACATTGTTTTATTGTGATTTTTTTCCAAGCACATTTTACCAATTCCAAACCATATCAATCTTAATAACTACCATTATTTTTTATTTAATCATTTATGAGTGCTATACAATAGTCCAGGAAAGCTGGAGGAGAAAAACAGGTCAAGAAGAACTGACCAAAGAATTATAAAATAATTAGGAATTAATGTGAAGATTAATTTTTAGTCAATTCTGCAAGACAGACTTTCAGGAAAGGAGGTGGAATAAAAATGAGCTCCTAAATCTTAATCCCGGATTCTGGAAGATATATTCCTCAAACCATCGGACAAGAGGAGGTGGTGCTGGTCCTTCACGAGTCACTATAATCTGTGCATAAAGCCTATATATAAAGACTTAATATATAGTATTTCACAATACTTCATGGTATTCTAATTAAATCATTTTTTGGAATCTTAGATCTCTCAGAACCTAACACATTGTAATTCTGAGACTCCAGGAAAGTGTCAGTTCTGTAAAATGTTGGCACTGGAGACTAAATGCTCCCTGATAGTTTCACACCTAATTCACTTAACACACACACAAACACACACACACACACACACACACACACACATTAACCACAGTGACAGAGGGACAGAGTGACATCAGATGTATGATAGTTTTTTAATTTTCTATCATCCATATAGTGTTGTATAGTCATGAAACTATGCATATTTCCTCAGAATGACTTGTCTTCTATGTGTACATTTTTTTGAAGTGTTTAGAAGCTGCACTTTAAAAAAATAAAAGACATTTACTGGTTACTTTTTTATTGTTATTTCAAAAAATCACCATGACAAAACCATTCAAGCTATCCAAAATTCATTCACACCTGTTCTGTAAGATTAATTCTTTAAACAGTGGTAAAAGAGGATGTGGTGCTGATCCTTCAAGAGTCACTCAAAACGTATCTGTCCATAAAGCTTATAAAGAATTATTCTTAATATACAGTTCACAATACTTCAGCTTGTTATTCTAATTAAGTGAGAGTCATTTTATCAGTAAAATACATACAATTCATATAATTTTTTATTTAAAGATTTCTATAAATTATTTAAATCATACTTGTTTTACAATAATTATTTAAAAGTAATCCTATAGCTCCATCTGGTGGCCACTATTGGTACTAAGAATTGCAAGCTTGATTTATAAGTTATGATAGTTTTAATTTTATGCTGGCTCTTGAAAATGATAAAGCTATGAAACTTACTGTGCTTCCTTCAAATGAGGACTTCTACTTATATAAAAAATTATGAAGAGTTAGAATGAAAAATTTTAAAGATATAGTAAAATAACTATTGTATTTTTTTTATTTTACTTTAATAAATCGCTATGGCCACACCATTTAAGGTGTCCTAAACCCATTCGCAATTTAACATCTTCAGTATATTGGCTTCATGTTAAAAAAGTTTGCTGTGAACTTGTGTCTTCTTGGAGGAGTATGAATTCATTTACAGGCTGATTTGATCATAAATCCACAATAAAATTTCTGAGTTCTGTATCAATCTGTGTTGTTGTTTGTTTATTTATTTATTTATTTTTTCATAGGAAGATAACTGACCCTTTACTCTCCTTTTTAATAAATGTGCTTATAAACCAAGAACAAGCTTTTTATAGCTGTATTTATAAACTGCTTACTACTGACTATTAATATTGGGACAAGGCTTTATAAAGCATGAACTGAATATTTACTTTTTGAGTTTGAAATTATTATTTGCAGCACAAATAAGGTTTTTTAGGATTTTTAAAAATCCCTAAAACTGTCAGAAAAGGATAAGGCCTATAAGATTTCTATGTGAGTGGCTAAATTTATTTGTTTTTATAACTATAATGCATAAACTATGAAATTATACAAAATGTATAAAAATGTACAACAGTTATTGTTTTCCCATGTTTTTTATTTTTTATTTTTTATTTTTTTATTATTTACATTTCAAAAAATTTGCCTACTGCAATCATTCTAAACAGCTTGAATAAAACCTGTCAATATTTATTATAGACCACTGTAACTGTGTATAATCTAAGAAACAAGTTTATTATGAAAATAAAAGTGTGTACACCAGATAAATTGGACGATAAAGAAATTGCTAACAATAGTATAATAGAGCATGTTTTAGGTTTTTAGGCGTTTAGATGCAGAAATGGACAAATCAAATGTAAAATAAAATGTAATTGATTTAATTAAATATAGATTAAGTCTTGTTAGAGCAAAATAATAAATAAATACCTACACACATTAAAAAAAGAAGCCATGATGAATGAGTTTAATTTTTTATATAGATTAAAATTGAAGACAGAAGCAGCTGGTATACGCGGTCACTTAATATTCAAATCCAGTAGATCCACTTCAGATTTATTTCTCAACAGTTTATGTTCACGTGGCTGTTTTCGTTTATATTAGCCAAGCTATTATGTGTTTTGAAATAATCTTGTCCGTGATGTGTTCGTTCGTACGACGAAAGGCGGAATCCTGCAGCTCGAGAGATACATGTTATTCTTCCAGTCGCGCTTTCAAACAGTCTTGCAGACTTAAACGGGTCACAAACACCTGCATTTAGCTCTTGTTGTGTTATAATGGGTTTATTGTGTGCATTTGTGGTAATATTTTATTTAAAAAAGCTCTTAAACAAGAATAAATTCGTTTGTTTTGAGCTCGACACTGTACGCGCTGATCGGAGGCAGTGATTTCAGATAGGCAGCCACAAATATTTCATTTTCACACAAACAGCTCAAAAACATCTGAATTTAGCTCTTGGTGTGTTCTAATTGGTTGATTGTGTGATATCGCTGTAATAATTTATTTTTAAAAGCTTTAAAACAGGAATAAATTCGTTTTTTCTGAGCTCTTTACTCCAGACGCTCGTGGTCACAGCGGTGATTAATCTCTCCTATTTCTCACGTATCTCTGGCCAGAAATAATTTATCCATGAGCCCTGAACCGGTAATAATCAGATATGTTGGTTTAGCTTGTCAGTGTGAATTAAATCCAAGTATTTGTTTGTATTTTAACCGATTTAAAAGTGAAAGTAAAAGTCCGGTAATTGAACCTGTAGGGGCGCTATTTCTCTCAGACAATGGAAGTCTGAAGCACATACACTCAAACAGAGGGACAGAGTGAGATGAGATGTCTGACAGTTTTTTAATTTTCTGTTATCCATACAGTGTTGTAAAGTCGTGAAACTATCCATATTTACTCAGAATGACTTTTTTTCTGTATGAAAAAAGGTTTTGAAGTGTTTGGAATTTAAAAATGCAGGACAATTAATAATTCCATTTTTACTGTCATTTAAAAAAATCACCACGACAAAACCGTTCAAGCTATCCAAAATCCATTGGCAATTTAAGTTGTTTAAAATGTTTTGGCATCATGTAGACAAAGTTTGGTGAGTATAGTGTTACTCTCCTCTGAGCAGTATGCATTAATTCACAGCTAAATGTAAAAAAAAAATCCACATTCAAATCAAAATAGCTGACTTCCTGTTGATCGTAGCTGATGACTGTGAATTAGAAAGTTGTCCGTCTTAAAAAGAACAATTTATGTACCAAGTTTGGTGTCTGTAGCTAAAACTAACCCCCCCACTTTTGACAAAAGGTGGCGCTATAGAGTGCCTCCTTCACGCCCTTTTAAAAGCTTTTGCCATTGTCTAGCTATCACTAATACTGATATGTGTTTTGAGTTTCATGTAAATCTGAGCTTGTTGTCTGCCTCAAACTCACCATAACAGAACATTCAAGTTTGACACGTTGCCATGGCAACACTATATCAGATATCAATATCCCCACAACAGATTTACATCGGCCGTGTTTTGTCATTATTCTGATGAAGTTTTAAGTAAATAGAGTAAAAATAAGATGCTGAATTCAAAGCATTTGGAAAATGACACACTTCCTTCTGCCAGTTGGTGGCGCTATAATGTTGACTCTTAATAGTCACATATATACAATCGGTATCATACAACGAACAAACCCATGAAGTTTGATCAAATTCAGGAAATGTATGTGGATGTAATTAGACATTTCCTGTTTCTCATTTCTCGCCATAAGTTCCACGCCTCGCTACGGGCAAACCGTTCGAGATATCAAAAATCCCCTCGCAATTTTTCATCCCCAATGTCTTGAGATCATGTTCACCGAGTTTCGTGGCGAACGGGTTGAAAACCTCAGAGGAGTATTTCAAATTCCAGAGCATGCTTTTTTTAAACAGCCCTGAATAGCTGACTTCCTGTTGGGCGGAGCCTAGGACATAAAGTGTGAAAGTTGTTCGGCTCAATGAGATCTATGAGTGTACCGAGTTTCATATAAATACATGCAAGTGTGTGTGAGCTATGGTTCAAGATTTCTGAAGGTGTTCCAGGGGGCGCTGTAGAGCCCCTGTGCCACGCCCGGGTCCCAGTCTCTGTGGCGTCCTGATGGCCGCAGATTCCAATGTGTGTGCCAATTTTCAAGAGTTTTTGAGCATGTTAAGGCCCCCAAAAACCCCCGGAAGGTTTAATAAAAAATAAAAAAAATAATAATAAGAATAATCCTTAGAAGAACAATAGGGCTCTTCGCCCCTTCGGGCTTGAGCCCTAATAATAATAAAAAACAAAGCAGATACAAGAGGGTCCTCGCACCTCGGTGCTCGGGCCCTAATTAGTCTTGTTTGTTTTCTAACATTGCACTATTAAGTATTTATTTTTGTGGAAAACCACAGGGTCCCCTTTAAACAGCTTCTCTTAAAACTTATTCATAAAGCAGCTGTGACAGAATTTTACTAAGGAATGGGGAGAAATCTTAAGCTAAGAAAAAGAGTGAGGATGACCTTTTTGGTATGGATGATGTCAGCATGATTACTAACTACACCCACAGTGATTGGCTGATAAGGGATGGGTATCTGTCAGTTATTTTATAATATAAATATTGTAGAATGAGATATCATGTTGCCATAATCAAATAAAGATTTCAAAATAAAAATGTTGCAATATTCAAATAAAGTTTGAACTAGAGTGTCACTAATTAAACAAGCATATGTTCAGCTAATTGTCAGCCTCTACATGTCTGCATCTTATAAATAATTGTTATATGTATAAGCAGCCTTTTAATTAACAGACTAGAATTATTATGGCTGATATGACAGTAAGATTTAGTACAAAGGTAAAATAAATCCAAACTGGATTGCTGTGGAAACAGCCATTTTAATATTGTGTATGATTTGGTCTTTGTGATTTAGCTGTCCTCTTGACTACCACTAACTTTTCACAGATTTAAGAGCTGATTTTTACATAAAAACACTTTATGAAGTACTTGAAGAAGAGTCAAAGAGTCCTAAAGATGTGGAGTTAGGATCAACATTTAGTTTCACTTAAAATATTTTGTGAAAATGGCCCCTGGTGTTTTTACCCTATGTTATCTAGTTATGAAGCACTGCAAAATAATTTATGCCAATATTATCTAATTTATTTTCTACATTAAATATTATTTGTTTGACTATACCACATACTTAATATGCCTATTATCATTACCGAAATCATGAACCTCATTTCCGTAACCTATGTATCATTACCGCAACATGCATTCTTTTAAGATTTATTTAAGAAATTGAAAAATAGTAGTCTGCTTTTAAATGTATGTGCAGAATCTATACATTGTGTTCTTTCAGGTTTGCCACATCATTTTGAAAATATTTCAGTTTTTAATGAAAAAAAAATATAAAAATGGGTTGCAAAATGCAGAAGGTGTTGCGGTAATGAGAGAAATAATTGAAAAACACATAAAAATGTTATTATAAAAATATATTTTATACCAAAGTTTCAAGTAACTGTGCATGACTGTTAATAAACCATTTTTAAAAATGTTAAAATGTATTATTTTTCCCCATGGCACTGGACTTTTCAGAGTGTTACGGTAATGAGATTTTTAACGACATGTTTTGGAAAATATGTTAAAAAAATTGTTGAATTGTCAGTAAAACTTATTTCAATTTATGGTCACCGACACTTCAGACCTGGCTCTTAATGCTTAAAAAGAAAATTTGTTGATACAAACATTTTTTTAAATGTCATATATGAAACCTTTGAAACTACGATTTCGTGAGAATCACCCTAATGCATTATTTAAAACAAAAGCTGTGCTTGTTAACATTAGTTAATGCACTCTGAATTAGCATGAACTAACGATTAAAAACTGTATTTTCATTAACTAACATGAACAAAGATGAATAAATACAGTAATAAATGTATTGTTCATTGTTTGTTCATGTTAATTAATACATTAACTAACATTAACTAAAGGACTAGTATTCTAAAGTGTTACTTCATCTGTGTAAATAAGTAACGGTAGTGAAATTAAAGAGAGAAGTTTTAGCTCCATCATTAATCTAGACAGTCAAAGGGCTCACTCTGTATATTGTGCTCATAACACCATTTAGTTTATTATATAAATGGCAATATAAGTTAAAACGTAATAAGAATTAATTTAAACTCTGAGTTCTTATAAAGTCTCAGCCTTCACTGCTAACTACGCTAGCGATATTATTAATCGTCTGACACTGGTGGTTAATTAAGCTGTCAACATAAAGTTAAAAATGACCAAAAACATCGAGAAATAACAGCTGAGTCTTACCTGTGAAAGATAACACCCCGAGATCTGTTTTTACTATCGTGTGACGGTTTGTAGGTGTCCAATCTGTCGATGAGTCAGATATGTTTTCTTCTGTCCTGATGTGAGTTATGACAGTTGCCCGCTCCAATATGGCGGCGACGTTGACGTGCGGTCGAGCGGCCAATGAGGCGTCTAGTTATTTATATGTCTATGATCCTAAGGAGGATGCAGACCCTGAATTTGGACACAGCTATAGACAGTAAAAGAACATCCACTCTTCCTCGTCTTTAATTTTGGCGGTTTGCAAACGAACTAAGAAAGAGGTGCTTCACCGCCACCTGCTGGACTGGAGTGTGAACAAAACTATATACAGTACAGACCAAAAGTTTGGAAACATTACTATTTTTAATGTTTTTGAAAGAAGTTTCTTCTGCTCATTAAGCCTGCATTTATTTGATCAAAAATACAGAGAAAAATTTAATTTTGTGATATATTATTACAATTTAAAATAATTGTTTTTAAATGTATTCTACTTTAAATTATCATTTATTTCTGTGATGCAAAGTTGAATTTTTAGGATCATTATCACATGATCCTTTAGAAATCATTCTAATGATGATTCATTATCAAAGTTGGAAACAGTTCTGCTGCTTAATATTTTTTCAGAACATGTGATACTTTTTAGGATACTTTGATGAATAAAAAGTAAAAAAAATATAAAAAAGAAAAGAAGCTATCTTTTTAAAAAAATAAATATTTTGTAATAACAATATACACTACTGGTCAGTAATTTTTTTTCTTTCTTTTTTTAAAATAAAATCAATACTTTTATTCAGCAAGGATGTGTTAAATTGATAAAAAGTGACAGTAAAGAAAATATATGATTATAATATATATTGTTAGAAATGTTTTTTTATTTTGAATAAATGCAGTTCTTTTTACCCTTTTATTGATCAAATATATCAGCAGAACTGTTTCCAACACTCATAATAAATCAGAATATTAGAATGATTTCTAAATGATCATGTGATCGACTGATGTTACATGTGACACTGAAGGCTGGAGTAATGATGCTGAAAATTCAGCTTTGCATCACAGGAATAAATTATTTTTTTAAGTATATTCAAATAGAAAACTATTATTTTAAGGTTTAATAATATTTCACAATATTGCTGTTTTTTCTGTATTTTTGATCAAATAAATGCAGGCTTGATGAGCAGAAGAAACTTCTTTCAAAAACATTAAAAATAGTAATGTTTCCAAATTTTTGGTCTGTACTGTACATATATATATATATATGTGTGTATATATATATATATATATATATATATATATATATATATATATATATATATATATATATATATATATATATATATATAAGCAATTCAATTTTATAATCTAATTAATTACATGATGTGGTTATTAATTCATCTAAATAATCGCACTTCAAATTTGGAGAAATTACTCTGAAAATATTAAAGTCAGTGTAGTGCAAAGAATCAAACAGAGATCACAAAAAGTAGGTTTTGTTTGATAAATGTATTACATTATTATCGGTCTGTGCAGCGCTGCTTCAAAGCCAACACATATGTCAATGGTTCATTGTGCAAAATGGTTCACCAAATTCGTTCAAAGCGTGGATTAAGAAATGAAAAGCGCTGTGGGTTCCCTTTTAATGAACTGTTGTATAAGATGAGTAACACATTTGCACTCACGTGATATTGCACTGACCCTACAGCTCGTGTGATGTTTCTTAACTGTGTGATGTAAGACACAACCTCAAACAGGAGGATTTTGCCCCATATCTTGAATCTTATGGATGTTCTCTCCGTAATGCAGTAAGCTGTTTCCCTGCCTCATATTAGTCATCAATCCACTGTATCCTCAAATGTGTTAATAATTCTAACGCATTATTTTTCTCCATAATTAATTAATCTAATTAACTTGTTAAATTACCAGTGAAATTATAAAGACCCAATACTACTCTAAGATCTTCATATATTGTTAGGAGACCTGTCTTTTTCTGATATAAAATTAACTGTACATACTGTATGTTTCCCTTTTTCCTGTCCCAAGTATATTTTCATATGCATGACATTCTATTATTAAATGTTTTACTGATTCAGGTTGGTTACAATGTGCACATAAACCATCTGTGTGTTTAGCAGTTAAACTCAGAGTCTTATTGACCTCTGTGTGTCCTTTTCTGAGACGTGCAATGACTGTTTCCCCCATTTCTCTTCCTACACAAAACTTTGCTTTGAATATTATAAAACTGTCTTCCTGTATCTTTAATATCCCAGTATTCCTGCCATAGGTTTTCTATGTGTATCTTTATTATAGTCTTGGCTTCAGTTTTACTTAACCTAGATCTATTGTTTGAGATTTGAGAGATAGTTTTGCTAAAAGATCTACCTCTTCATTTCCTTTCAGATGTGCAGGAACCTAGATAAATTATACATTCATAGCTTTATTATGTCATCTAGGGATTAGATAATATATTTAATTTAAAATGTCATGTCTACATGATTTCCCGGATCCAATACTCATAAACTATCAGATGCTAATACTACATTATTTTTATATCTTTGTTCTATCCACTGTAAACCTCATATTTCTGCTGTTCCTCTTGTTCCTCACATTATGGGATGTATACTGTAGCACCAGGGATCTTTGAACTCTCTGTAACTCTGTAAAGTTACAAACCTGATTCCAAGAAAAGTTGTGACACTGTACAAAGTGTGAGTAAAAAAGAAATGGAATAATTTACACATGTCATAAACTTATATTTTATTCACAATAGAATATAGATAACATATTAAATGTTGAAAGTGAGATATTTTGAAATGTCATGTCAATATTGGCTCATTTTGGGTTTCATGAGAGCTACACATTCCTGAAAAGTTGGGACAGGTAATAAGAGGCTGGAAAAGTGAATAGTGAAGGCATTACATAAAATAAAAAATAAAACATTTACAACACACCTGTATAAATATAAAATACATGCTGATGTTTTTTATTATGGTCAAAGCTACAGAAGTGTCTGCTCTGTATGTGTTTAGGGAGGCCTTACTGCTCAACACAAGCACATGTTACATGTTATAGGATTTCTGTGGTTAGTCATATCTCTTATGGATCTAGAACCTGTAATGAATTCCTGTATGAACAACAAATGACAGCTTCTCCACATCAACTGCAATCTGGGTGCGTTTCCCAAAACCATAGTTGCTAACTAAGTTGGTTGCAATGAAATTTCCCATTGCCAACTAAGTTGCTAACAGGTTAGTATCTATGGTTTTGGGAAACGCACCCCTGGTTGTGTCATGCACTTTTATGTGACAAATGTTTTATGGAGAAAAACAGTTTAAAAGTTGAGACTCTATATTGTTCCTTATTCCTCAGTCTTACACAGTGAGCACGTTTTATTTTGCCACCATAGCCTTATGCTACACACTTCAAACTATATACTTATCAAACGACATACATTTAATAACAAAACAGAGGAATATGAGAAAATATTGAACAGCTGCTGGCCCATTTACTGGTAACAATCTGGCAAACCAGTGGCTGTAATTCTTTAATAAATATATAAAACACAGGGAACTATTTCTAACATTTTGCAGCCCTAAAATATTGTAATAAAACCGAAAAACAATTCATTTTATTTTTCTTAAGTTTAGAAATCAGTTTCAACTTTGTATTATCGTATTTGGGACAGATCATCATGTTCTAGTGTTTATTTCTCAGTGTTATGTTGCGCTTTTGTGTGCAGTGATATCACGAGCTGTATCAGACGTTCAGACTAACCGGAAGCACTTCTTTTCAGGCGTCGGATTGATTTGCTCGTGCGCACTTACACGATACAACAGGGCAGTCGACTCTAAACAGTGCGCACGTGTTCCAGCGTCACCGAAGCGCGTGCCGGAGCCCACGGGAACACTCCTCAACTGTCAGGATAGTTTACTGCCGTCTCGTTTTCGTTAACTGACCGTGATATCATTAATGAAGATTCAGAGTCTCCCTCACCTTCATGTTTGCGCAGGCTAAGTTTGCTATTTCATCGTGAACAATGATTTTAGAGAGAATACCTCCAAGAATATGCTCTTTATTCATGCACAGGGTAAGTGTTGTGTAGGACTGTGCATATACTGTATGATAAGCATGCTTTTATGGGTGTTCAGCACACATTCACATTTAATAGGGTGACTGTTAGAAACACCTGTGAAACCGAGCATTGTTTACTCGGATGCAGACTTCTGTGCGTGCGTGCGTGGGTACACTGATATGAGAGAAGTGATTAGTCAGTTGCTCACGTCATGTGTCCCGTCGTCCAGGCCGCGCTGAGACCGGCGCACTCCTCGTCTGTGCCGCCGCAGCCGGTTCCTCCGCTCCCGCAGACGCTGCAGCGCTACCTCACGGCCCTGGAGCCGCTCCTGCCGCCCGACGAGCTCGAGCACACCCGCAGGATCGTGCAGAAGTTCGGCTGCCCTGGAGGTCTGGGCGAGAGACTGCAGCGAGAGCTGGTGAACCGAGCCAAGCACTCACACAACTGGGTGAGAACAGCACCACATCACCCTGAAACAGCTGGACAGGGCTTAGTACTGGGGCACTGTTTAATGCAGAGATGCCTGGTGTGTGTATGTGTGTGTTTCCCAGATTTCAGACTGGTGGGTGCAGTGGGCGTATCTGGAGTGCAGACAGCCCTTGGCAGTGCATTCGAACCCTGCCATCTCTCTGCCCAAACGAGACTTCACTGACTGGAAAGGACAACTAGTGTACGTGACAGCCAAAATAACACACCCTCACACACAGAATGTCCTCTTTCCTTTCATATGACTCAGATAATTGAGTGCACAGTAATATCAGCACATTAAACAAGCAGTTTTATCTGATCCAGCGAAGAACGTATTGGGGTTGCACATGTAATATAATATGTGTTATGTCTGCATTGTTTCTTGTGCAGGTTTGCGTCGAAGCTCATTGCAGGAGTGTTGGACTTCAAAGCTCAGGTGGACAGGTCTGGATAATATTAACATGATTTACACGGCAGATGTCCGAGCACCTGTGCTAGTTTAACTGCTGTAACCTTTAACTGATGCTGGGCTGCATGTTTCAGTCAAGCAGTGCCACACACTGGAACTCAATATCATGATATTATTTCTAAATATATCGTGCTGTTGCTGTCAATGTGACTCCTATCTCTCCTCCAGTGGGAGGCTGGCGCCGGAGTACATGCGCGGACAGCCCTTGTGTATGGAGCTGTTTCCTCACTTGTTCTCCTCCTGTCGAATCCCAGACCCCAAACATGACCATGTGGTTCACTACGGACGTCCACGCCGTGGCCCAGCGCACATTACAGTGGTCAGGAACTACCAGGTGACCCAGATTACTTAGAAAGTCATCCTAGTAAGATGATATGATCTAAATATTGGATTGTGTCTGTCACATGTGTAGGCGGGATTCAGCATGTTGAATAGACTTTGCTGGTGTCCACTCTGATCGGATGGTCAGTGCACAATAATTAATGTGAAACAGATGAAAACAGGCCAGTAAATCAAGACCGTACTGACCGAAGCTGTTCTAATGCTACGTTAGCTTCCCAGAGCTTTCCAGTAGCTGAATATCTTCATAAGAACATGATCCAGTAACGATCTACAGTTATTTCCTCTCAGGCAGGCGCAGGACACACATGCTAGTTCTGTGCAGTGTGATCGAGCTCAGCGGTCTGCTCCAGACGCACACGAGGCGACAGCACCGTCGACCGCTAGCTTTCGTTGCTGCTAGTTCTTTGAAGTTGGCTTGGTGTTTCCCGGGCTTTAGAGGGCCCTTCTTACAGTTCTCTACAGATGAGATCAATTTGAGGAGTATAAAACACATAAGTAAACTATGCTTTGATGGTCAAAGAAAAAATAAATATTCAATATGCTTAGCCTAGTCCATGTTTAGCTCTTGGACATTTTTGGGGACTCATCTGTACTCTTCTTTGTTTATCAAACCTATTCTAGCATCAAGGACCATATATCATTATAACCAGGAGTCATTATAATCATTATAATGACATACACCATTATAATCAGGAGTCTAGCTAATTTAAAGTCCCAATCTTACAATTGTTACAACAATTTTTATTTTACTGTGAACTCAAACAGAAATTCCTGAAGCTTGTATTTTTGTGTTTTCTTTTTAATTCAGTGGTTTTCAACCTGTGGGCCGCGGTGGTATTGCAGGTGGGCCGCCAATTACTATTAAAATAAATAATAATATTGTTCTAAGTCATAACATAATTTCATATATATAATTAAATAACAAAAATAAATATTAAACCGTAACTGTTATTTTTTGTTCATTGCCAGTCCATTCTAGGGCTGTGCGATTAATCGAAATCATCATAAAATCACGATTTGAGTGTGCACGATTTCTAAATAGCTTTATAGCACGATTTTCGTTGGCCCCGACCTCCCGCAGTATGCTATTTTTTATCCAATCAGAATGCAGCGCTCCTAGCGCAAGAACAGAACAGACTGGGCATATGCCTACGTAGCTCCAGGTGCACACACTTTCTGTGATGCGTCTTTTTTCCGAGCCCATGTTAACGGATCAGAGCGTTCACACCGCACGCGGTAAAATAAAAATGTGTAAAAATATTTAATATCTAGCACATGAGCATAGAGAGAGTTGTGAGTGCACGGGACGCAGTTTGAGTGAGAGGAGACATGTTTAACGCTGGTTTTTGCAAGCAGAAAGATTCGTGCTTGTGCATTATTTTAATGTGCTTTCGCGTTACAATAACGCACTCTCACTGCTGCTTCTGCACCGCTCACACATACTGTATACACACTGCAAACGGAGTATACATGTGAACCTGTATCATATATAACAAATCTATTTCAACACCTGAGCCACCGCTACAATTAATGAGCTCTAGGAACAATGCATGGCAAAAAAGAAAAAAAAAAGTCCCTGCACACGGGATTTATTTATATTTTTGCCATAAGTCTATAAATTTTGTTACACCTTTACATAGTGATTATTTTGACTTATGTCTGTTTTAGAGACGTTACAACTCTTTGATAACTTTAATTGGTTTTCTTTTGGAAATATGTTTTAAAATCCATCCTGAATGCATTCATGACTTTAAAGAAATCGCAAAATTGATAAAAAAAAAAAAAAAACGTGATCTTTTTTTTTTTTTTTTTTTGTCCATATCGCACAGCCCCAATTCATTAAATAAATACAGTTATAAATCTAGCTTCTGAGTACTAAGTTATTAACCCAACAATAGCGGGGTCAGTTAATGTTTTTGCAGTGGGCCGCACAAACATATGTGTGTGGTTGTGTGGGCCGCGAGTTGAAAAAGTTGGGAACCACTGTTTTAATTGTTGTCTAAATCTAACATTGCCTATGCAGGTTATAGTCATGTATTACAATATGAATTTAGGTCTTTATAGGAACAGGTATTTTATTTACTGACAATATAAATGCATACACAAAAGTTCAGGGAGTAAAGTAATAAAAAGGTTTATTTTATATTAAGGTTATAATTTCATTTCATTTTTCTTAAAAAAAAAAAAAAAATTATTTTCACTTTTTTTCTATACACCATAATGGCAAAGCAAACAATAGATCTGTGACTTTTTTTATTGAAAATAAATACCTGAAATGCGTACATTGCGTAAGTATTCACACCCATAACTCAGTGCTCAGTTAAAGCAGCTTTACAGCCTCAGATCTTTTGGATGTTTGTGAGGAGATAATGAAAACTAATACATCACATGTTTCATTTTGGGTTCTTGTAATAGATTCTTTAAAGCATGTATATCTTAGTGATTAATGCGTGGTTGTGTGCAGTTTTTCCAGCTGGATGTTTACAACAGTGATGGAACACCACTGACCGAGAGTCAGATCCATGCTCAGCTGTTGCGGATCCGCTCTCAGTCCTGGAAGACCGATAAGGAACCGATGGGGATCTTGACCAGCGAGCATCGTCACACCTGGGGTCAGGCTTACACACGCTTGCTCAGAGGTGAACATGACCTGCACTCTCTAGTACTGATAAACACAACACAGGAGAGATGATTAGTGCGACGCACAGGAGGGTTGTGTACCAGTCCACTCACATGACCCATTCTGGATTAGGAGAGCGATTAAACCTCACCGTTTACCATTCAGCTCCACTGTCCAGAGTTTCATGCTTGATTTAAACATTTAGTGTTTGTTTTTTTCTCTCTTCAGATAAAATCAATAAAGAATCTGTGAGGCTGATTGAGAAATCGATCTTCACACTGTGTTTGGACTCTCCAGTGATGAGGATTTCTGACGAGAAGTAAGAGTTGTTTCTACATTGATTGATTGTGGGTGATACTGAGAGTAACTAGAGCATAGCAATGTATTCACATCTTTATCGACGATGGTTTGATGTGGTGCTTAGGATGTTTGGTGTTGGTTTGGTAGGTATTCTAGTAAAATGGCAGCGCAGATTTTGCATGGAGGAGGGACTTACTCAAACAGTGGCAATCGCTGGTTTGACAAGACGCTACAGGTGAGCCACACGGCCCAGGTCTGTTGTTTAGACCAACACTGACCGCTGTTCATAAGTAAAGCACACCCTGATGGCACAGTTAATGTTGTAATCTGTGTATAGTGAATGTGATGTCCATCATCACTCAACTGTCATTCATAGAGTTCATAGAGGACTGCAGCTTTACACATGTAAGATCCACAGGGGTTGGACAAAATAATGTGAACGCCTGCGAAATAAGAAACATTTAATTAAGGTGTTTTACCACCATTTGCCTTCAACACACCTTCTCAAACAGATTGATACAACTCTTGAATAGTCTCCAGTCCAGCTGAATGTCGATCAGAACAAGGTGACCGTGACAGGGAGTCTGTTTCTCTCCGAAACTGCTCCCAGTGTTTGCTAATATTCAAGACCGTGCTTCTTCTGACCAGGGCAGATGGTGAAGTTCATCCAGTTGCTCCAGTTGTTCAGGTTTTAAGGTCATAAAAGCACGTAGCATTGGTGTCTGAGATGTAAATTGCAGCTCTTTCTTGGATGTTGGCTTTGTGAAGTTCTCTGTGGTCAGTTTTTGTGTGAACAGGTTTGCTGTCACTTTTCCATGTTGTATTCACACAATCCTTTTATAGTCCCTGACAGTTAACCAATACTCTTGCTCTGCGCTGACAGTCTTTCCACACAGTTAAGGTTACAGATGCTCCTGATTATCCCATGATTATCATCTTTGCACGTCTGATTTATCAGTTTCCCCATGGCTTGTATTAAATACTGCTGAAAACACCTTAAACTACATGGACACACAAACTAGAGTATATACAGTAGACACTGAGAAAACTAATAAAAGATATTAGGTGAACCCTGATAATAATGGGTGTTCACATTATTTTGACCAACCCCTGTATAAAGCAGTGCTTATATTGAATAAAGATAATAATATAAAACATTTCGTCAAGTAAAAAGAGCTGTTGCAGTAGTTTATGCTGTGAGTGTCATTCACAGAGATTGTTGTATTTATTTATTTTTTGGCTTGAACTCATTACTGAGTAAATCATGATTATTCGCATTGAAGTACTTCAGTTTCAGCTTTTCTTAATTGTGATTGTTTGAACACATTCCCCCTGTGTTTGTGTGCTCAGTTTGTCGTCGGTGAGGATGGGTCTTGGGGTCTCTTGTATGAACATGCGACAGCTGAAGGTCCACCTATTTCCACATTGTTGGATCACGTACTAGAATACTGGTATTTACACACAGACGCAAACTTTTCTATTCATTTCTGATATCTGCATTGCTTTTTTTGGGCAGTATCTCACTAGCCAAGTAGCGATCACACTGTTTTTGATGATTTCTCGCCCTCATCTGGTGGAGGTTTGTGAGGAGAGGCACATGTGCTTCAGTGAAATGAGACGGACACCTTTATTGACCGTGTTTTTCTCTGTTAGTAAGAAACCGGACCGAATGCGAGCTCCTTTGATTCCTCTGCCCATGCCCAAGAAACTCTACTTCTACATCAATTCTGAGATCAAATGGGATCTAGAGATGGCCAAGCAGAATCTGGATATGTGAGTTCAAATGCTCCTACTGTTTGGGTTGAATTTAAGATCTGGTTTAGCTGTGTCAGCTGGGACGTAGAGCTGCATGACTCTCGATTAACTGAAAATCACAAATTCTTTTGTGACAAAATATTATTGCTGCAGTCTATTTAAACATGTGTAATTACTTTGAATGAGTAACTTTTAACATACACTACCAGTCCAAACGTTTCTGAACATTAAGGTTTTTAATGTTTTTTAAAGAAGTCTCTTCTGCTCAGCAAGCCTACGTTCATTTGATCCAAAATACAGCAAAAGTAGTTATATTGTGAAATATTTTTACAATTTATTTTATCTGTTGAAATATATTTTAAAACATAATGTATTTCTGTGATGCTCCGCTGTATTTTCAGCATCATTCCTCCAGTCTTCAGTGTCACATGATCTTCAGAAATCATGAAAACATACTGATTTACTACATTTCTTACAGACTTCCTTAAAAACATTACACATCTTAAGGTTCAAAAAACTTTTGACTGGTAGTGTATACATTATATGTTTAATACACCAATGTTTAATATTCAAATTATGAAAAAGTAGTTTGAATGAATGATTCAACGACTCACTCATAAACCTGCTTCACTTGTTTCATTACTGGGTGAGTCAGCGTTATTGAACGATTCTCTTGAATGAATAATTGATAAATACATTTATAAGTCACTTTTTGGCCATCTAATGCCGAAACGATGCAAACCACACAAACGTTATTTGGAGCTACCATAGACATCAGTGTTTATATCTGAACTACAAACTCTACTCCAGTATTTCTGTGATAATATAAATGACTGTGTAGTTGAAAAGACAGCTTGTGAAGATGTTATTTAACCAAACATGGTAACATGAACTCTCTCTGTGTGTCAGCGGCAGTGCAAACACAGATGATCCGTTAAGACTTTGTCAAAGGTTTAACAGACTCTGGGAATCTCTGTCATTTAGAAATGAGATCGTTTGGATGTCTCGATCGAGATTTCATTCTTTTGCTCCATGAACACATGATTTATGGCACATCAAGTAAAAAGTTCAGTATTTAAAAAACAGACATAACTGTGTTAGGTTCTTCTAACATGTCAGAAAAACCAAACATTTTGGATCCAATCTCATTACCAGGTTCCCGTCATAAGACATCTGCTTTTTCTGGTTTCCCAGTGCACTTAACATAGAGTTTTGTTTTCTATCCGAAGCAGTTCAAGGTCTGTCCGATACCCAAAACCTGTTTGATATCCAAAAATATCATCAGCATCAGCAAGAGACACGAGTACAGCAAAAAGCACGGTCAAACGAAGCAGAGTTTATATAATAATAATAATTATAAGAGTTTAATTTATAATCTCTGAGTTGTGTCTGTTTCAATGTTGGACTTCGTCTGACAAGCACAAATTCAACTATTATACAGAAGTGAATTAATTGGAAAGTTACAGTTGCATGTCATTTAAAACCCTGAGATGGAGACTCTCTGATGCCTTAGCTTTAATTTACCTTTGAGGACAGCACACAGAAAATGATTGAAATGAGTGTACAGTATATTATATCATTTAATATGAAATAGATTTATGAAGGAATAGATTTTCATATCCATGTGATATGAAGTACAGTAATATGGAAATATTAAATGGTATACATGAATTACACCACAGATGTATGTGGAAAAGCTGTGCACTTTTATTATTGTTCCCATGAGTTTGTGTAGATTTAAGAAGTGGAGGAAATCAACTGAATGCTGATGATAATAACATGCTCATTATTATTATTGTTTTTTTTTTTACTAAATTCTCCCCTTAGTCTCATCAACGATTTGGACATCAAATGTTTTAATTTCCAGCGCTTTGGAAAAGAGTTTGTCAAACAGCTCAAGCTGAGTCCAAACTCCTTCATCCAGGTGGCGATTCAGCTGGCCTACTACCGGTGAGGCGCGTAGAAAACCCTCTGTCATCACCCAGTAATGCCAGATAATCAAATGAAGAAGTAAAGTGTGTTTGTCTGCTAGGGTCCACAGTGAAGTGTGTGCAGCCTGTGACATCGCCTCTCTGAGGATGTTCCGCGGGGGGCGAACAGACTACATCCGCTCTCCAACCAATCAGATGCTGAGCTTCATACAGGCCTTTGATGATGATGCTGTTTCTGTGAGTACCACCTGAGACGTCACGTTTATGAGTAACACTGATCATTAAACACGTGTGTGTGTGTGTGTGTGTGTGTGTTTTAGAGAGAAGCCAAGGTGCAGCTTCTGAGAGAAGCTGTTGATGCCTACAGCATCCTCACAGAGCAGGTGAATATCATGGAGACTCTCTGTCCAGATCCGTGTTCATGTTGACTGTATAATGAGTGTCATCTCTGATCAGTCGCTGAATGGGCAGGGGATAGACCGTCACCTGCTGGGTCTCAAACTTCAAGCCATCGAGGAGGGACTGAGCGTTCCCCGAATCTTCATGGACACGGCCTATGGACTTGCCACTCACTGGAAGCTCAGAACTGGACAGGTAACTTTTATTTCAATTGGCACAATAATGATATAACCATAGACTGTAAAAAAAATATGGACGTAGTGTCCGTGACGTCACCCATAGACTCCTCAATAGCGGTTTTGAAGCCTAAAGTGTGCAGAGCGAGCCGTCGCCATCTTGACAGCGCGTCACCGCGCGACTCTCCCGGATAATCGAAGATGGGCAAAAAGGCGGGAGCTGATTGCTGAAGCCACGCCCACCTAGCGTGACAGCACTGTCAGCAATGGCAATCCACCTGTCACTCAAGTGGCCACGCCCTTAATTATGCAGAACTTTAAGGCTTAATATAAATTAAACGGATGAGTTTAAAAAAAATTCACCCCCTCACAGTTGTCATGAAGGGAAAAATTAGCAATATAGACAAATCATTTTTTTAACCAGGCTGTAAACATGTTTTTTTCTGCTATAAAGTTGGGCATTTTAACATGGGGAGTCTATGGGATTGACTCCCATCTGCAGCCAGCCTCAAGCGGCCGGTCGATGAATTGCAGTTTTTGTCATTTCCTTATTGGCCTCACGAGAGAGAGCGGGAGGTTGCCGCTCGGATATAACGCAATGAAAACATTTCATTCTGGTTTGAAAACCAAAACTGAAGGAACATCACAGAATAGAAGATGCTTGGCAGTTGTTGTAGGGTTCATGTCTCTTCATTTAATTCCATAATAGAATAGTTTTGATCCCACTTTTCAGCATAAGTTTTCTACACTTGCTTCCCACCCTCGGCTTTTCCAAGCCTTTCCACCATGATTTAAATTGTTCAGTTTGCACAGCAGAAGATCATAAAGATGTTGTGTCTTCCTCACAGGTGCCCACCAACACAGACAGTGTGATGTGTTTTGGACCGCTGGTTCCAGATGGATATGCAGTCTGTTACAATCCACAGCCAGATCACGTCCACTTCTCCATCACTGCCTTCAACTGCTGTGAGGAAACCAACGCAGAGAAGCTGGCTCTCACATTGGAGCGATCGCTTCGTGATCTCCAGGAGTTATTTCAGCCCAATGTTTAGCACCGTCTAGACATTCAGAGATGGTTTAAACTCTACTCCAGCATTGCGACGGCTTCAGGAACACAGTATTTCATATGTGCTGAACAGAATGTACTCCTGGAAGTACTAGGCTTTGTTAAACGAGTGGTCTTCATAGAGGTTTGCATGAAGTACAGTGCATTTGAGCACCTGAGGTACAGGTGAATGTATGATGGACCATTTGCTGAGAAGAAATGTATGATTGCTATTTTTGGTATATTTGAAGAACAGCCATGAAGACTTAAATCAGTAATCTAATGTGATACCAAAATTAAAGGCACTTGAAATATGAAATTGTCTCATGTGCACTTTGGGTCCCTCAACAGCTTTTTATTTTTAAAGAGTATTGAGTTTCAAAAAAGTGATTTTGTGTGACGTTACACAACCGCAGTTCAATTTGATATACATTTCTTCCTAATAAAATTAAGTAACGTATATTTGTGTGAAATCGCTGATTTTGTTTAAAAATCTGTTATTGTTACTATTGAAACATACAGGAGATGTCTGTTGCTCATTATGCCCTGGTAATAAAGTAAGTACACTAATAACAAATTCGTTTTTTTTTTTTTTTTTTTGAGTTCTCCAAATGTCCCCTCATTCAAGTAAATAAACGTGTTTTTGACTACATCAAGTTGTTAAGAAGTTTTGTTTGAAGAAAGTTGCA
Organism: Carassius gibelio; assembly: GCF_023724105.1. Lineage (NCBI taxonomy): Eukaryota > Metazoa > Chordata > Actinopteri > Cypriniformes > Cyprinidae > Carassius > Carassius gibelio. Next base: position 2,890,486 of record NC_068389.1, read on the forward strand.
AACAATTTCATCTTGAAACAATTACTGTATCTCATGAGCTTTATCTTTCTCTCCAGAACCATAGCTCTAACCATATCTGAATACAATTGTTAAACCCTTTAGAATATAAAATTGTGTTGACTAGTTTTGGTTCAGTATTAATAACTAACTATTGTAATAGGGTTGTCACCAAAGCAATGCTTCCCCACATACAGTATTGTTCAAAATAATAGCAGTACAATGTGACTAACCAGAATAATCAAGGTTTTTCGTATATTTTTTTATTGCTACGTGGCAAACAAGTTACCAGTAGGTTCAGTAGATTCTCAGAAAACAAATGAGACCCAGCATTCATGATATGCACGCTCTTAAGGCTGTGCAATTGGGCAATTAGTTGAATTAGTTGAAAGGGGTGTGTTCAAAAAAATAGCAGTGTGGCATTCAATCACTGAGGTCATCAATTTTGTGAAGAAATAGGTGTGAATCAGGTGGCCCCTATTTAAGGATGAAGCCAACACTTGTTGAACATGCATTTGAAAGCTGAGGAAAATGGGTCGTTCAAGACATTGTTCAGAAGAACAGCGTACTTTGATTAAAAAGTTGATTAGAGAGGGGAAAACCTATAAAGAGGTGCAAAAAATGATAGGCTGTTCAGCTAAAATGATCTCCAATGCCTTAAAATGGAGAGCAAAACCAGAGAGACGTGGAAGAAAACGGAAGACAACCATCAAAATGGATAGAAGAATAACCAGAATGGCAAAGGCTCAGCCAATGATCACCTCCAGGATGATCAAAGACAGTCTGGAGTTACCTGTAAGTACTGTGACAGTTAGAAGACGTCTGTGTGAAGCTAATCTATTTTCAAGAATCCCCCGCAAAGTCCCTCTGTTAAAAAAAAGGCATGTGCAGAAGAGGTTACAATTTGCCAAAGAACACATCAACTGGCCTAAAGAGAAATGGAGGAACATTTTGTGGACTGATGAGAGTAAAATTGTTCTTTTTGGGTCCAAGGGCCACAGGCAGTTTGTGAGACGACCCCCAAACTCTGAATTCAAGCCACAGTACACAGTGAAGACAGTGAAGCATGGAGGTGCAAGCATCATGATATGGGCATGTTTCTCCTACTATGGTGTTGGGCCTATTTATCGCATACCAGGGATCATGGATCAGTTTGCATATGTTAAAATACTTGAAGAGGTCATGTTGCCCTATGCTGAAGAGGACATGCCCTTGAAATGGTTGTTTCAACAAGACAATGACCCAAAACACACTAGTAAACGGGCAAAGTCTTGGTTCCAAACCAACAAAATTAATGTTATGGAGTGGCCAGCCCAATCTCCAGACCTTAATCCAATTGAGAACTTGTGGGGTGATATCAAAAATGCTGTTTCTGAAGCAAAACCAAGAAATGTGAATGAATTGTGGAATGTTGTTAAAGAATCATGGAGTGGAATAACAGCTGAGAGGTGCCACAAGTTGGTTGACTCCATGCCACACAGATGTCAAGCAGTTTTAAAAAACTGTGGTCATACAACTAAATATTAGTTTAGTGATTCACAGGATTGCTAAATCCCAGAAAAAAAAAATGTTTGTACAAAATAGTTTTGAGTTTGTACAGTCAAAGGTAGACACTGCTATTTTTTTGAACACACCCCTTTCAACTAATTGCCCAATTGCACAGCCTTAAGAGCGTGCATATCATGAATGCTGGGTCTCATTTGTTTTCTGAGAATCTACTGAACCTACTGGTAACTTGTTTGCCACGTAGCAATAAAAAATATACTAAAAACCTTGATTATTCTGGTTAGTCACATTGTACTGCTATTATTTTGAACAAAACTGTAAAATTTTTTTCGATTGTTATATGTAGCAGTGGGTGGTAATAGACAATTAATGTACAGTTCCCTTTCGAGATGGTCTCTCGATGTTCCAAAGGCCTACAAGGGAAACACATTTCTCCCAAGAAAACTAAAGACGCTCAACGTTTCACCTGACTTTGGAATGTTTTCACACTTAGGTCCATCCTAAACGTCTGCACAGACAACATGACAGTGTTTATAGACACAAGTTGCTAAAGTGGTTTTTGTTCTTGCCCTCTTCTTGTGCTAGCGACAAGCCTGTTGATGTGGGCAGACTAACATCTCTGTATATCTCCCCAGCCATCTCAAACTCTGCACAGGCATGCTGTCAAGGCAAGGGGTACCCAAGGAGAATGAAGATCTATTTCGACCTCACTCAGACTGTCACCATGGTCTTACCTTGAATGACGCCATTCTGCCAGCTCTCCTCGAGACCTAATGTGAACAATGTCAGGTGACTGACCCCTAGTGGTTGGTTCCCTAAAAAACATTTCCTCTTTTGCCTTTCTCGCCTCTCTAGAGACCGGTTTGGAGGAAATCTGTGTGTATACGCTGTTATTTGGAAATCTGTACCCATTCAATCCGTCACTATAGTGCAGGCACCTAGTGCCCCCGAGGATTGCGGTATTTTTTTTCCTTTTTCTTTTATATTTTCAGGTGATTGGTTGGTATTATTTACATTACAAATTAACAAATTTGATTCATGTTAAAATTTGTTTTGTAGGGATTGTATTCCGACGCTTAAGAAGCGTACGAATGTGGTGAGTAACTTTTTTTAAAGGAATATAGTTATCACACTGACTCCACTGTTCGCAGCGGCTCAGTGAAATTATACAGTATTGTTCAAAATAATAGCAGTACAATGTGACTAACCAGAATAATCAAGGTTTTTAGTATATTTTTTTATTGCTACGTGGCAAACAAGTTACCAGTAGGTTCAGTAGATTCTCAGAAAACAAATGAGACCCAGCATTCATGATATGCACGCTCTTAAGGCTGTGCAATTGGGCAATTAGTTGAAAGGGGTGTGTTCAAAAAAATAGCAGTGGCATTCAATCACTGAGGTCATCAATTTTGTGAAGAAACAGGTGTGAATCAGGTGGCCCCTATTTAAGGATGAAGCCAACACTTGTTGAACATGCATTTGAAAGCTGAGGAAAATGGGTCGTTCAAGACATTGTTCAGAAGAACAGCGTACTTTGATTAAAAAGTTGATTAGAGAGGGGAAAACCTATAAAGAGGTGCAAAAAATGATAGGCTGTTCAGCTAAAATGATCTCCAATGCCTTAAAATGGAGAGTAAAACCAGAGAGACATGGAAGAAAATGGAAGACAACCATCAAAATGGATAGAAGAATAACCAGAATGGCAAAGGCTCAGCCAATGATCACCTCCAGGATGATCAAAGACAGTCTGGAGTTACCTGTAAGTACTGTGACAGTTAGAAGACGTCTGTGTGAAGCTAATCTATTTTCAAGAATCCCCCGCAAAGTCCCTCTGTTAAAAAAAAGGCATGTGCAGAAGAGGTTACAATTTGCCAAAGAACACATCAACTGGCCTAAAGAGAAATGGAGGAACATTTTGTGGACTGATGAGAGTAAAATTGTTCTTTTTGGGTCCAAGGGCCACAGGCAGTTTGTGAGACGACCCCCAAACTCTGAATTCAAGCCACAGTACACAGTGAAGACAGTGAAGCATGGAGGTGCAAGCATCATGATATGGGCATGTTTCTCCTACTATGGTGTTGGGCCTATTTATCGCATACCAGGGATCATGGATCAGTTCGCATATGTTAAAATACTTGAAGAGGTCATGTTGCCCTATGCTGAAGAGGACATGCCCTTGAAATGGTTGTTTCAACAAGACAATGACCCAAAACACACTAGTAAACGGGCAAAGTCTTGGTTCCAAACCAACAAAATTAATGTTATGGAGTGGCCAGCCCAATCTCCAGACCTTAATCCAATTGAGAACTCGTGGGGTGATATCAAAAATGCTGTTTCTGAAGCAAAACCAAGAAATGTGAATGAATTGTGGAATGTTGTTAAAGAATCATGGAGTGGAATAACAGCTGAGAGGTGCCACAAGTTGGTTGACTCCATGCCACACAGATGTCAAGCAGTTTTAAAAAACTGTGGTCATACAACTAAATATTAGTTTAGTGATTCACAGGATTGCTAAATCCCAGAAAAAAAAAATGTTTGTACAAAATAGTTTTGAGTTTGTACAGTCAAAGGTAGACACTGCTATTTTTTTGAACACGCCCCTTTCAACTAATTGCCCAATTGCACAGCCTTAAGAGCGTGCATATCATGAATGCTGGGTCTTGTTTGTTTTCTGACAATCTACTGAACCTACTGGTAACTTGTTTGCCACGTAGCAATAAAAAATATACTAAAAACCTTGATTATTCTGGTTAGTCACATTGTACTGCTATTATTTTGAACAAAACTGTACAATTTTTTTCGATTGTTATATGTAGCAGTGGGTGGTAATAGACAATTAATGTACAGTTCCCTTTCGAGATGGTCTCTCGATGTTCCAAAGGCCTACAAGGGAAACACATTTCTCCCAAGAAAACTAAAGACGCTCAACGTTTCACCTGACTTTGGAATGTTTTCACACTTAGGTCCATCCTAAACGTCTGCACAGACAACATGACAGTGTTTATAGACACAAGTTGCTAAAGTGGTTTTTGTTCTTGCCCTCTTCTTGTGCTAGCGACAAGCCTGTTGATGTGGGCAGACTAACATCTCTGTATATCTCCCCAGCCATCTCAAACTCTGCACAGGCATGCTGTCAAGGCAAGGGGTACCCAAGGAGAATGAAGATCTATTTCGACCTCACTCAGACTGTCACCATGGTCTTACCTTGAATGACGCCATTCTGCCAGCTCTCCTCGAGACCTAATGTGAACAATGTCAGGTGACTGACCCCTAGTGGTTGGTTCCCTAAAAAACATTTCCTCTTTTGCCTTTCTCGCCTCTCTAGAGACCGGTTTGGAGGAAATCTGTGTGTATACGCTGTTATTTGGAAATCTGTACCCATTCAATCCGTCACTATAGTGCAGGCACCTAGTGCCCCCGAGGATTGCGGTATTTTTTTTCCTTTTTCTTTTATATTTTCAGGTGATTGGTTGGTATTATTTACATTACAAATTAACAAATTTGATTCATGTTAAAATTTGTTTTGTAGGGATTGTATTCCGACGCTTAAGAAGCGTACGGATGTGGTGAGTAACTTTTTTTAAAGGAATATAGTTATCACACTGACTCCACTGTTCGCAGCGGCTCAGTGAAATTATACAGTATTGTTCAAAATAATAGCAGTACAATGTGACTAACCAGAATAATCAAGGTTTTTAGTATATTTTTTTATTGCTACGTGGCAAACAAGTTACCAGTAGGTTCAGTAGATTCTCAGAAAACAAATGAGACCCAGCATTCATGATATGCACGCTCTTAAGGCTGTGCAATTGGGCAATTAGTTGAAAGGGGTGTGTTCAAAAAAATAGCAGTGGCATTCAATCACTGAGGTCATCAATTTTGTGAAGAAACAGGTGTGAATCAGGTGGCCCCTATTTAAGGATGAAGCCAACACTTGTTGAACATGCATTTGAAAGCTGAGGAAAATGGGTCGTTCAAGACATTGTTCAGAAGAACAGCGTACTTTGATTAAAAAGTTGATTAGAGAGGGGAAAACCTATAAAGAGGTGCAAAAAATGATAGGCTGTTCAGCTAAAATGATCTCCAATGCCTTAAAATGGAGAGTAAAACCAGAGAGACATGGAAGAAAATGGAAGACAACCATCAAAATGGATAGAAGAATAACCAGAATGGCAAAGGCTCAGCCAATGATCACCTCCAGGATGATCAAAGACAGTCTGGAGTTACCTGTAAGTACTGTGACAGTTAGAAGACGTCTGTGTGAAGCTAATCTATTTTCAAGAATCCCCCGCAAAGTCCCTCTGTTAAAAAAAAGGCATGTGCAGAAGAGGTTACAATTTGCCAAAGAACACATCAACTGGCCTAAAGAGAAATGGAGGAACATTTTGTGGACTGATGAGAGTAAAATTGTTCTTTTTGGGTCCAAGGGCCACAGGCAGTTTGTGAGACGACCCCCAAACTCTGAATTCAAGCCACAGTACACAGTGAAGACAGTGAAGCATGGAGGTGCAAGCATCATGATATGGGCATGTTTCTCCTACTATGGTGTTGGGCCTATTTATCGCATACCAGGGATCATGGATCAGTTTGCATATGTTAAAATACTTGAAGAGGTCATGTTGCCCTATGCTGAAGAGGACATGCCCTTGAAATGGTTGTTTCAACAAGACAATGACCCAAAACACACTAGTAAACGGGCAAAGTCTTGGTTCCAAACCAATCTCCAGACCTTAATCCAATTGAGAACTCGTGGGGTGATATCAAAAATGCTGTTTCTGAAGCAAAACCAAGAAATGTGAATGAATTGTGGAATGTTGTTAAAGAATCATGGAGTGGAATAACAGCTGAGAGGTGCCACAAGTTGGTTGACTCCATGCCACACAGATGTCAAGCAGTTTTAAAAAACTGTGGTCATACAACTAAATATTAGTTTAGTGATTCACAGGATTGCTAAATCCCAGAAAAAAAAAATGTTTGTACAAAATAGTTTTGAGTTTGTACAGTCAAAGGTAGACACTGCTATTTTTTTGAACACGCCCCTTTCAACTAATTGCCCAATTGCACAGCCTTAAGAGCGTGCATATCATGAATGCTGGGTCTTGTTTGTTTTCTGACAATCTACTGAACCTACTGGTAACTTGTTTGCCACGTAGCAATAAAAAATATACTAAAAACCTTGATTATTCTGGTTAGTCACATTGTACTGCTATTATTTTGAACAATACTGTATATATATGATTTTGATTGTGTATACACACATTTATATATCATTGGCAAACTCCTGTGCGCAGGAGTAGAGTATTCATATTCCTATATGTTATCTGAGCTACAACTGTATGCAGCTGTCTAACAATCATGAGTCAACCTCTGTGCCATTATTGTCATGCTACTATGCATCCTCGGGATGGACATCGTGAGTGTCCATCATGTCTGGGTATGGCCCATTTACTGGAGGACATTGGAAAACCATGCCCGGCCGCAGCTGAGTTCTCCCTACAAGAGAGGGTTCAGAGAGCTAGCCTTTTTGTACGGCCAGCGCATGATAGAGGTGCATCAGGATCAGTGGTTGATGCATGGTCTCTTAAATGGAGAAGGGAACATTCTCCTGTTGAAGTCCATGATGGACCTAGCTGCTCTGATGGAAGAAGGTCAAGGGCTTCAGAACCTCAAGCTGACACCCAGATGCAAATTCTAGCAATTTTACGGGATTTGGCTGGGAAAATGGATAATTTTAGACCCCACGATAGGGGGTTAGGTGGACAACAGCATGCAGTTTCATCTGTTGTTTCTGAGGATGATAGCCCTCCAAATCAGGGCAGAAGAAGTAACATTACTGACACAATTTCTCTTCATGCTCATGACTCTCTATTTGGTAGTAATGATCAGGATGTGAGTGAGGAAGATCAAGGAGATGAGTCCAGGTCTTCTGCTATTGATGGAGACAGTAACCAACCCGACATTTTTAACAGACATTTTCTTAGCGCTGCAAGAATTTTAGGTCTGGAAACCCAGGCTGAGGCATCAACGACACCAGTGGTGCAAGGTGTGTGGGCTGGGGTCTCCCAGTCTCAACCATCTGTTTCGATTCCTGTTACTGAGGACTATTCACAAATGCTAAGCAAAGCCTGGAATCATCCCAAAGCTGCACCCCAGTTCAATGCTGGTTGCAGACGCTTTGCTAATATACAATATGCTGCAGAAACCGGCATGGGTGGTATGCCAGTGGTGGAGCATGAAATGGCATCTTTAACATCCTTGGGTCTAGACCAGGTGACTGATGACCCACGCTGTCCCCGGAAAGAGTGTGTGAAGACAGATAACCTAGTGTGTCGAACCTACAACTCAGCCACACGTGCAGCCCGACCTGGTAATGCCTTAGCCATAATTCTGGCTTCTTTACGAAAACGTATAAATCCGGAGGATCGGGACATTATGGGTTTGGTCGATGCAGCCCTGGTTACGCACGCCCAGCTCACTAGAGACATTGGGGCTTCTATGTCATCTGCAATCCTTTCTCGTAGGCAGATTTGGTTAGCACAGACTTCCCTACCTGATACTATCAGGAAGGAACTGACCTACATGCCCGTCACACCAGGCTGTGTGCTTCATCCAGACTCACAGACGACACTTGATAAAGCTGAGCAAGCGCGGAAGAGAAGAGAATCAGTGCAACGCACGTTTGGTCCCACTAAGGCAGCTAGACAGTCATATTGAGGCTTTCAGACCCCTCATCATCCCCATTTTAGTCGGCCAGGACCATGGGAGTTCAACAGAAGAAAAAATACCCATTCTCAGAGGTTTGATAGCAGCCAAAGTGCCAGACAAGCACCACGGCATTCACAAATGGCTCGGTCTCGTAGATCAGTTAGAGATGCACCACAAAGAAGCGAAACCCCAGGGGCTCAGGCCCATATGGGGGAACTGCTTAGCAATCCTGGAAGAGCTGCCGGAATCTGCTCCCAGGCAGTGGGTATAAAGATCCTCCCATACCTGGATGACTGGCTAATCTGTGCACCAAGCCGTCACAAGGTTCTAAGAGATACAGAGGCTGTTATCAACCATGTACAAGAGCTTGGGTTCCGCATGAATCTCAAAAAAAGCATTGTCGAACCACAGGAAGAAACTGTATTTGTAGGGTTAGTTTTGAACACCTTAACAATGACAGCATATCTGTCCGCACAGAGGGTAGCAAGGTTATCTGCTCTGGCACAATCTTTCCGCTTAGGCAAGTGGATGGAGTTGGCACAGTTCCAAAGATTACTGGGGATGATATCGGCAGCAATAAAGGTAGTGCCTCTGGGACTGCTCAAAGCACGACATTGCAATGGTGGATCAACAAATTTCAACTCCACCCAAAATTACACAGGCGAGTGAAGTTGAAGGTCACACAGAAATGTGTTCAGGCTCTGCGTCCATGGATAAGCAGCAGCAGGTTGGGTCAAGGTGTTCCTCTGGGGAATATACCAGCGAGGAGAATGGTGGTGACAACCGATGCTTCTCTGAAAGGTTGGGGGGCTGTCTGGCAAGGAAGATCAGTCAGAGGCTCATGGATATTCCCATGGACTATGGAACACATCAATGTGCTGGAGCTGAGAGCAATCTATCTGTCTTTGAGACACTTGATTCCGTTCCTACAGGACAGGCATGTCCTTGTAAGAACCGACAATATGTCGGCAGTTTATTACATCAATCACCAAGGAGTCACCAGGTCATTGCGCTGCCTCCAGGAAACCAGGAGACTTCTGTTTTGGGCTCACCCGAGACTTGCCTCTCTCAGGGCAATCTACATACCCGGAGAAGTGAACTGGGCAGCCGATCTCCTCTCCCGAACTGGACCTCTCCAGGGGGAATGGCGATTACACCCGGGGGTGGTGCATCTCATTTGGACCCGGTTTGGGAGAGCCCACACCGACCTGTTTGCAACAGCCGAGACAACCCATTGCAAGATGTGGTTCTCTCTGAGTGGCCAAGGAGGGCCTTTGGGACTGGATGCACTGTCTCACGATTGGCCAGGAGGTTTATTATACGCTTTTCCTCCCCTACCATTGATTCCTCATGTGCTCAAAAGGGTGGATCTGGGATGTTGCAAGATCTTACTGATCGCCCCGAAATGGCCAAAGAGGCATTTGTTCCCACTTCTCCTACGTCTGGTACAGGGCCATCCATGGTCACTACCAACCAGGGCAGACCTTCTCTCTCAAGTGGAGGGACAGATCTGGCACCCAAACCCAGCCACATTACAAATCTGGGTTTGGCCCCTACTGAGCCCCTCTCTTGTCAGCTAGAGGAGGCAGTAAGGAAAACCATAAACAATGCTAAAGCGCCTTCCACTTGGGATAACTACTCGAGTAAGTGGCGTGTGTTCTCTAACTGGTGTCAGGACAAAAACTTATTGTGGTCTCGATTCCATTTTATGCTTTCTTCAGTCACTTTTAGACTCAGGAAAAAAAGTCAACACAGTACGAGTTTATGTGGCGGCTATTTCCCATTTCCACAGTATTGTGGAGGGTTTATCAGTTGGTAAACACAGGTTGGTTACTCAATTTCTCAAAGGTACACGTCGCCTCTATCCAGAAAAAAGGCTGAGATCACCATCCTGGGATCTTCCCATGGTTCTACAGTCATTGACTAGAGCCCCATTTGAACCATTGGCCCAGGCGGATCTTAAGTCACTGACGCGGAAAACAGTTTTTCTTCTTGCTATCTGTTCAGCAAAGAGAGTGGGTGAGTTACATTCTTTAGCAGTAAGTGAAGACTGTCTTAGATGGAAGGCAAACTATTCAGGGGTCTCTCTTTGGCTGAACCCGGCTTTCCTGCCTAAAGTTCTTAATACTTGCACGATCAATCAAGTAATCGAACTTGCAGCATTTCAACCTGAATCTGATCCTGATCTCTCTTGTACAGAACTTGATCTTGCTACCTTATGTCCAGTTCGAGCACTTCACACATACATTGAGCGGACACAGTTGTTACGACATTTACACACTCAGTTGTTTTTGTGTTTCGATAAGAAAAGTATCGGAAAACCAGCCTCGAAACAGCGCCTATCACATTGGATAGTAGACACTATTGCACACACATACTCCAGTCAGAGCTTACCAGTCCCATGGAACCTGGTAGCTCATTCTACCAGGAGTCTGGCCACATCCTGGGCAGTACTGAAGGGGGTTGCACTAACGGACATATGTGCAGCGGCATCATGGAGCTCACCTTGTACCTTTTCCCGGTATTATAGGGTCAATGTGGCGGACCCAGTTACGCTTGGGTCCACAATTCTGCTCTCGGCCGCTAAGCAGGGATGTAAAGAAGGAGAGGCTTACATTCCCTCGTGACCTTGATGGCACTAGTCATCCAAGGTAAGACCGTAGTGACGGTCTGAGTGAGGTCGAAATAGATCGTAAGTTATGACTATAACTATGGATCTATGAGACCGAATGATGACCGTCACCATTTCTTGTCACTCTGGATGAACTGAGGCGTTCCAGGCAAGAGGAAGTGTTCAGTTCATCCGGATGTTTTATAGGGAACCAACCACTAGGGGTCAGTCACCTGACATTGTTTACATTAGGTCTCGAGGAGAGCTGGCAGAATGGCGTCATTCAAGGTAAGACCGTGTTGACGGTCATCATTCGGTCTCATAGATCCATAGTTATAGTCATAACTTATGATATAATATTAAGCATATTATACTTGAAGCCTGCCCTCTGAGAAATCCTGAAAACGTTGTTATAAATTGAAGCAACACCTCCTCCTTTGCCTTTTAGACGCGGCTCATGTTTATAACAGTAATCTTGGGGGGTGGACTCATTTAAAATAATGTAATCATCAGGTTTTAGCAAGGTTCCTGTCAAACAGAGCACATCTAGATTAGGATCAGTGATCATATTATTTACAAAAAGTGTTTTCGTAGAAAGGGATCTGATATTCAATAAGCCAAGCTTTATCATTTGTTTATACATATTGCATCTGTTTTTTATTTGTTGAACCTCAATTAAATTGTTAATCTTAACTTGGTTTGGACGTTTTTTTGTATTTTCTAGTTCGGGGAACAGACACAGTCTCTTTAGTGTGATATCTAGGTGAAAGAGTCTCTATGTGCTGAGAATTAGCTGACCTCTTTGACGTGATTTTCTGGCGGAAGTGAGTAAAAACTCGATTAGCTTCCCAATTGCAGTCATTCTGTCCTTTTAACAAGAACATTTGGATGATAGCTTTATGCTTTCTCTGCTCAAGATGAATGTGGCGGCCATATCAGATTTTCACACTGAGTTCGCTAAGCAGTCAGTCAAGAAAAATAATCCGGTGATCCAATTTTTACAGGCACAAAATGTTAAAACCTCACTGTCCGTCTGCCATTCGCACTTGGGATCTCAGTCTAGTTTGGAGTGCCCTGGCATGCTCTCTCTTTAATACGCTTCACTCAGTACTCTTAAAAGTGCTCTTGATTAAGATAGGGCTTTTGCTCATGCTCATACTTACTTCTGTTAAGTGAGTATGTTATATGCACACTCTCTCAGTCAGCGAGTCTTGCATAGACTATGGTTCTCCTTAAGCCTAGGAAAGGTTATGTGACTAGAGTTATTAAGTTGTTGTTCATTGTTTTGTTGTTCATTGTCCAACTTCACCAGGCGGAGATCACAAAAAAAAAAAAAAACACATTAAGGAGGTGTGTGAACTTGCAAGATCTATGTCAGATACGGTAATATGCTCTGGTCCTCTCCCTACCAACCGTGGTGACGAGATAGCAGACTTTAGTCATTCAATGGCTGACCTGTTGAAAAGAGATGGTCTTCATCCCTCCTGGGGTGGCACCACTCTTCTCTCTAGAAATATGGCAAATAGTCTTAGAGTTTATACTTGACTAACTGGGGCCCAGGTCAGGAAGCAGACAGACTGGCTAAACCGACCGTCTGCTAGCTGCCTCCCGTCACAGAGGTCAGTTAATTCTCAGCACATAGAGACTCTTTCACCTAGATATCACACTATAGAGACTGTGTCTGTTCCCCGAACTAGAAAATACAAAAAACGTCCAAACCAAAAGTGAACGATCAAATTAATCAGATTAGATTGAAAGATAAAATCAGGAATATGGTGGGAAGTAAGTTATATTTTATCACTTTAAACAACATAGAGTGATATTAAGATAAAGATTCTACAGAAAAACAAAGCTGCACGGCGCTACAATCCCAAAACTGGATTAATTAAAATGGAAAACAATTAATTTGGATAGAAATAAATCGGAATTTAGGAAAAAATAAAACAATATTTCACAGGGCCCTATAATCAGTACCACTGCCGGTGTAATGTGACAAGCTTTATGCGTGTGCTTAAGTGCTAGTTAGGCTACGAAGGCAATTAAAGGCTCAGTATTATGATTTCAGTGGTTTATTAATCAACGTGCGATTAGTTGAGTAATGCTTAAAACAATTAATATTAGTCAACCAGAAAAATCTTGTAAAACTTTTTTTTATATATTATTGTAAAAATACAGAATGTTTTATGTGAGGGGTAGTGATGGGTTGTAGGTTCGTGTGTGTGTGTGTGTGTGTGTGTGTGTGTGTCATGGCTGCAGCAGAGTGTGTGTGTGTGTGTGAAAACTGTAGTAAGTAACTACCTACCTAGTAAGTAAATTCTAGGTTACCCATTTTAGGTAATGTCATCTGACCACTCCTTTAGAAGTGCATAATAAATTATTATTTGTTAATTATGCATAATAACTTATTGTTAATGGTGCATAATAACTTGAATATTTTTCATACATGGTCTGATTGATTCAGGGGTTGTTCTTTCCCCCCTCCAATTCACAAGCATGGTTTGCAAATGTATTTTACACGACATTTGCGAATCTAATCTTTAGTGAACAGCACATTCCACATTATATATATATATATATATATATATATATATATATATATATATATGAAACTGTACAGCAAGACATTTCATAAAGTGAGAGGTCACGTAAGTTAAAATATTTTTTTGACATTGTTACAAAATCACATTTTACTGTTTAGTTATATAAGTTAATTGGTCATAAGGTATAACACAGAATTTTAAAGTAAGTAAATTTAAAAGCCTTCACCGAACACAATTCCTCATCGCATAAGTGAATCACGCTCAACGCCCTCCTGGTGGTATGAGTTACTGCCCCACCTTTATACATCATCAACCTCCTTGTGTAGATGTTTTAGGCTCAAAATAAACAAAACTAGTACACCTAAAAGAGAATACAAAAACATGGCATGGGATGTAAATGATTCATAATAGGGCTCTTCACCTTAGTTTCAGTTTATCTGAATCACTGGCATTTTATACATGCACTTTATTGCTTTTTCGTTTACAGTATTAATTTAGTAATGGTTGATTACTCTTGTCTTTCTTTTGTTCATTAAATTAATTTTATTACACTTGTGTCTTGCTTTGATAATACAGTAAGCGATTCTACACGTTAGATATCCCACAATCTCTTCTTATCTGATGTACTCACAACCACCTTTAGTGATACGTGATCCAAAAATCATAACATCATAGGTGAGCACCCTTCACTACACTATTTTGCCTCCCTAGGTTGGCGAAATCAAAATCACTACAAGTTAAAGCCAAATGGCATGACAGTGGGATTTTTAGACAGGAAAAATTCAATTCAATTCAAGTTTATTTGTATAACGCTTTTTACGATACAAATCATTACAAAGCAACTTTTAAATTACATTTCTACAATATTAAGTAGTAGCTTATAAGTGGTGACTGTCGGTTTGTGCGCATATGACAGAATTTATCAGAAAAACTAATACAAGACGTAGTCAGCCAGACGATGAACATTATTAACAGAGATTATTATATGATGCAGTCACACTTGTATCAATAATTGTTAGTTCTGTTGTTGATTCAGGGTCAGCATCATCTGAGGTCCTCTGAGGGTCAGCATCATCTCTTCTCAGGTGTTCTGGATCCAGACTGGAGCTTGTGTAAATCCTAGTTACCACGGGATGAAGATCCCAGCAGAAACAGAGAAACACAGAGACATCATTAGCATAGCTGCTGATCCAACAAAGTACAATTAATTTACCCAATCTAAAGAATAAGAATGCACATTTGATGAGATACAACTATACTCACAATTTAAGAGATACATTATTCAAATACTTGGTGAAAGAGATGCGTTTTTAATCTAGATTTAAACAGAGAGAGTGTGTCTGAAGGCTAGTTAGGTACACAGGAGCTAAACCATTCAGGGCCTTATAGGTAAGTAATGATAATTTGTAACTGATACGGAACTTAATAGGTAGCCAGTGCAGAGACTGTAAAATTGGGGTAATATGATCATATTTCTTGACCTGGTAAGGACTCTAGCCGCTGCATTTTGGACTACCTGTAGCTTGTTCATTGAAGAAGCAGGAAAACCACCTAGAAGTGCATTACAAAGTCCAGTCTAGAGGTCATGTGTCATGAACGTACACACAAACAGAGAGAACCAATTGCAGTGTTTAATAGGGAGAATCCAAAAATCGTAGTCCAGACAGGCAAGAGGTCAATATTAACAAAAGCAGTCCAAAAACTAGAAACACGAAAAACAGTAGGGAACACGAGAAAGCAGGGTGACAAAAAACCAAGGACGCCTTGAGTGCAATTAACAGGCGTGCAATTAACAGTGATGAATTGGACTAAGGCTTGTGGGAATGTAGTGCATGCAGCGTAGAGCTGTAATCGGGCCTTAAAAGTTATGCCCGACAGGACACGAGCCCGACAGGTTTCGGACCAAGCCAGACAATTTTTATTGAACATTTTGATTGACAGCTTTTTAAAAGCCCGAACCCGTTTACAGCCCGACATTATTCAAATGTGCGCACGCACACAGCTCTTTTGCCTTTGTCAAAAATAGGTAAATTATTCATGTTTTAACATAATTAATTAATAACTAACGTAGACTAGACCACTTGGAATTTGGAATAAAGAAATAAAATAAGTCCTCTTTGACATCTTAACATCTTAACATGTCAGCTCTCTAGATAGACATAGGCTCATTTAGCCTATAAATAGACCAATGCACCAATAAAAACGAGTCTTTTTTAACAAACTAAATTAAGATAAATTTTTAATTAAGATGGGTATTTGGCAATAACGAAATTAAGATAAAAGCTCCGGATTTGATTCGCCACTAGCAGCTGACATTTCATAAAAGAATAATGACAACATTAGCGTATATATACTCTGTCCACATTATCCATTTAAGACTCAATGAATATTTAGTTTTCATTTTAAAAAACTTTATTACTCACAGCGATTAGGCTAAGCCTACATGTTTTTGGAAAATGATTGAATCCACTGTAGATGCCTTCTGCGCGTTCCTGCACTCACTGATGTTGTGTTATTATTCAATCATTATAAACACGGTCAAAACGTTTCCTCACCTCAGACTTTGCTTTAGTTGCTGGTGCAACCAAATCGTAATCGCCAGAGGCAAGCCTCCATTACACCTACTCAGCAACCATTTTCCCATTTTTCTCGCGCTAATCGAAACACATCCTATGACTGCTCATTTACCTTGCAAACCGGAGCGCAAACCGGAGCGCAAGCCCGAGCCCGACCCGAGCCCGCGTTAGATGATATAAATTAAGACCGAACCCGTCTGGTCCCATCGGGTCCTGTCGGGTTCGGGCAAAGATCTTAAGCTCTACTGCAGTGGGGTTACTCTATGGGGAAGTGAGACCACTAGTGGACACCCAAGGAAACACAGACCAGACACTGTGACATTAGCCCCCCTCTAAGGAGCAGCTACCAGATGCTCGGCAGAACACAAAAACAAACCAAAGAACAAAGAGACCAGGAGAAAGGTGGACTGGTGGAGGATCAGGGGGAGGGACAGAGAGCCAGGTCCATAGAGGGGAACAGGGACAGGAAGTAGAAACAACAACAACACAAAGAGGCTAAGAGGGAGGTGGACTGGTGGAGGATCAGGGGGAGACGGAGGGCCAGGTCCATAGAGGGGAACAGAAACAGGAAGTGTAAAAAAAAACCCATAACCAAACAAAGAGACCAGGGCGGATTGGAAAGTTCAGGGTCCCATGGCAGTGCTTACAGGGCAGGAATCCAGGGTGGAGCAGAGGACCACCACAGCCGTGCGGACGAGAGAGAAGCCCACCAGGGCGGTGCAGAGGACCACCACAACCGAGCAGAGGACCACCACAGCTGTGCGGTCGAAACAGAGGCCCACCAGGGTGGAGCAGAGGACCACCACCGTGGGGTCGATGGCACAGGAGAACAAGTCTGGTCAGGTAAGGCTGAAATAGAAAACATGAACAGGTCAAGGATGGCCTCCGTGGCCATGATAGGGTAGGACGAGTGCTCTGGAAGTTCAACTGAGACGTGACGAGACTCTGGAAGTTCAACTGAGACGTGATGAGACTCTGGAAGATCAGCTGAGACGTGACGAGGCTCTGGAAGATCAGCTGAGACGTGATGAGACTCTGGAAGATCAGCTGAGACGTGACGAGGCTCTGGAAGATCAGCTGAGATGTGACGAGGCTCTGGAAGGTCAGCTGAGACGTGACTAGGCTCTGGTAGATTCGTGGTGATTTTATATTTTACTTCAGGAATATAAACTGTGGCTTGACTTCATTCAGGTATTGTAGGTTTTTATGATCTTTAAGTATGGTGAACAGATGAGCTGCGCCCTCTAGGTAATGTTGCCACTCCTCTAATGCTAACTTGATGGCCAGTAGTTCTCGAAGCAGATTCACGACCTGCTAAGAGAGCAGAGAGCCACACTGGAGTCCTCTCGGGCTGATGCTCACAAGTCTGGGGAAAGTATACAGCGCGCTGCAGTGCTTAATTTGTAAATTGCGAGGTACCTGAACAAAGTGGGGCAACAGATCCGGCACGCGATTACAGAAGGGAGAGGTAACGGAGCACTCACGCAATCACATTGGTGGACCAGTTTAAGTGATTAAGAGCGTGCATCTGTTGCTTTTATAGGGTCTGTAAGGTCATGAATAACATGGAAATGCCAACGGTAGCTACTTGTATCTCAGCTTGTCTAACAGACATTTCTTGCTGGATGATGGACCATCACCTTCAACTCAACCTTACCAAGACAGAACTGCTTGTGGTTCCAGCAAACCCAGCGTTTTATCACAATTTCACTATCAAGTTAGGCACATCTTTCCAGGCTGGACTATTGCAATGCTCTTTTGGCAGGTCTTCCAGCCAGTTCTATCAAACCTTTACAATTAATCCAGAATGCGGCAGCAAGATTAATTTTTAATGAGCCAAAAAGAATACATGTCACACCTCTGTTTATCAATTTGCACGGGCTACCAATAGCTGCTCACATAAAATTCAAGGCATTGATGTTTGCCTACAAAACCACCACTCGCTCTGCACCCATTTACCTAAATTAGTTACTTCAGACTTATGTGCCCTCTAGAAGCTTGCGTTCTGCAAGTGAACGTCACTTGATTGTTCATCCCAAAGAAGCACAAAGTCACTTTTACAGACTTTAAAATAAAATGTTCCTCCTGGTTGAATGGACCGCCCCAACTCATTCCGAGTCCTTAGCCATCTTCAAGAATCGGCTTAAAACCTCTAGCATTAGCTTGCTCTATTCTTTTTCTATTCTATCTGTTTTCTTTCTTTTTATTTATTATATTATTTAAAGGCCCTTGCAGCGCGTACTGTGTTAAGCTAATTGAGACTTGTTATAGCACTTATATATCATTGCTTTTTTGTTGTTTTTGATTGCTTCCACTTTCCTCATTTCTAAGTTACTTAGATAAAAGAGTCTGCTAAATGAATAAATGTAAATGTAAATATTATAGACAAAAGAATAATGATAAGCAGTAGTTCAGACTCAAGTATCATGATTGTGTTGGGAAGACCAGGAGACGTTGGGATATCTTTCAAACAGAAGTTGCTCTTCATTGAGGACTCACTGTGTGTCACTGCAGTCATCCAAATCTAACCAGTCTAGACAATCTAATCCATAGCATGCAAATGAAGTACAGGAATCAGCCTTGAACAGCATCTGTCACAGTGTCTGGGTTGTGTTCCCTGGGTGTCCACTAGATGTCCTCTTTTCCCACGGTGTCTGTCACTTCATTAATCACATTCCTCAAGTCCCTGCTTAATTATTGCACCCAGCTGTTACTAATTACCAATCATCACACTCTGTCAATTTCCTATTTGCATTTGTCTCCCCTGTGTATTTATACCCAGTCTGTCTAAGTATTTGTCACGGAGTCCTTGTTTATTCACATCCGTCTCTAGTCGTGCTCTTGTCTTGTGTCCTAGTCTGTTTATTTTTTGGATTGATGTTTTGGTTTTGACCCCTGCCTGGACTGTTTCTCTTTTGGATTTACCCTAATAAACAACATACCCGCACTTGGTTCTCTCACCGTGTTTCTCTGTATCCCGGCCGTGACAGAATCATTCAAATGCAGAGGTATCACTATACCTTCAAATTATCATAGAAAAAAAGGCACAGCTGTGCATTGAGCTTAAAAAGCAAGATCAAGAAGAGCATAAAAACAAAAGGTCATTATCTCAAACATTTGATCTTCTTGGATATGTCAGCCATGTTACCTCAAAATTTATACTAATTATATTGCAGCCTAGATTTAAAATTTTATAAATTTGTAATCCAGAACCATTCTATTTCCATAATCAGTCCTTTATGGGAAGTGTGAATGGCCTATAGTCTGAAAACTTTAGCATGATGTGGAAAAGAATATTGGAGTTAGTTACTTTATTTTATTAGAGTTTGTTTATTATATTAAACTGGATAAATTGTTACATCTTTATATATTTTATGTGGTGTCATGATTTACATTGGATAAAAACAAAGGATTATTATTGTATATTTGTTTGGCATTTCATTTTTTGTATACCCTTAAAATGTGCTTATTGAAAGAACAACAACAGTAGCAGCAGCAGCAGTATGGTGCAACATTTGTTTGAAACACATGTATTTGGTACTACCTTATATTTTTACTCTTACCTTTCATTTTTTTCATTGATTTGTAAAATTAGTTTCGAATGTTTCTCTACGTCGCTTTTTGCATAACTCTGGGTCATCTACACCAAACTTCATTGCAATATCTTTCTAGGAATTAAATGCTTTCTCTGAATCTTTAAAGTCTCTCTGCAAGTGACTGTATTGGTGCGACTATACAGGTGCTTCTCAATAAATTAGAATTTAACAAAAACCCACCAAGTTACTATCTCAACAAATTAGAATACTTCATAAGACCAATGCAAAAAATAAAAAAAAAACACCCTGATAGCACACGTACATCTCGGAGTCTATTTGTTGTGTGCATTTACATCTGCAAGACATTTTTTAGAGTGTTTGCTCATCTGCAGTACATCTATAAGACATTTCATTTTAGATGTTAAATAGATGTCTATTAGATGTCTTTAAGATTTTTTTTTTTGTTCGTTTTTTCCAGGCAATGGCACAAAAAGTACAAGGTAGACAAATATAGTTAAAGAAAAAAAAAAAAAAAAAAATACAGTATTCAAATATGACGATCTAATTCTGCCTGAAAGGGAGTGCAAGAAGACAACTTATTTAATCCCACCCCAGTTCCCCATTTAGTAATTAATAATTGAGCTTCATTGTTATTTTGCTCACAGGATTATTTACAAATGTTATATCATGGTGGCGTTACCACAAGTAACAAGTAATTATTATAACAACAGTTTATACCAACAATGTAATAGGAATAAACAATGACAACAATGGTAATGGACAGTATACCAATGATGGTAAGAAACACTGAGCACATGTTAACACTATGAGACAGAGTACAACATCAATTTAACTACAATGTAATAGAAATAAACAATGCCAACAATTGTAATGGACAATATACCAATGATGGTAAGGAAACACTGAGCACGTTCACACTATGAGACAGAATACAACAGCAATTTAAATTAAAGACCCTCATCTCTGTATTTTAACCAGACCCAATGTTTATATAAAAGTTTAAATTGATGAATAGTTTGGCATTGCTTTTGTTGCAAGTCCAGTTTGTTCCAGAGTTTCACTCCACATACAGACACACAATAATATGTACGAGTAGTTTGGGCTCTCGGTAATGAAAAATGTCCAAAACCTCTCAAGTTATGAGCTCGCACTGGAGTTTAAAAAAAAACGTAAGTTAGGTGGCAATAATTTGTTAAATCCTTTATATAAGACTATTGATGTATTATATTTCACAAGATTATCAAATTTTAGCAACTTTGACTGCGTAAACAGATTATGAGTATGTTCTAGAAAACCAACCGTGTGAATGATCCTCACAGCTCTTTTCTGCAATATAATCAGAGGATTTATTGTGTTCGGGTAAGTATTTCCCCACACTTCAATACAAAAAGTAAGGTATGGTAGTCCAGGGTGCAGTATAAAGTACGGAGTGCATTTTCATCAAGGTATAGTTTTGCTTTATTTATAATTGAGAGGCTTTTTGGGATTTTTGTTTTTATGTATCTGACATGGGGTTTCCATGACAATTTAGTGTCAATTATTACTCCCAAAAATTTAATCTCGCTCACAATTTCAATTTGGATACCATCAATACTTATTCTCTGTTCAGACATTTTGTTGCAATTACCGAACATCAATACCTTAGTTTTATTTATATTCAAGGATAATTTATTTGTGTCCATCCACTTTTTTATTATCTTTAGTTCCCTGTTTACCGTATTTACGAGCTCATTATAATCTTCACTACTGTAAAATATGTGTCTGTAAAATAACTGTGTCATCTGCAAATAGTATGAATTTCAGTACTTTGGATGTATTAAACATGTCATTTACAGTATTGTTCAAAATAATAGCAGTACAATGTGACTAACCAGAATAATCAAGGTTTTTCGTATATTTTTTTATTGCTACGTGGCAAACAAGTTACCAGTAGGTTCAGTAGATTCTCAGAAAACAAATGAGACCCAGCATTCATGATATGCACGCTCTTAAGGCTGTGCAATTGGGCAATTAGTTGAATTAGTTGAAAGGGGTGTGTTCAAAAAAATAGCAGTGTGGCATTCAATCACTGAGGTCATCAATTTTGTGAAGAAACAGGTGTGAATCAGGTGGCCCCTATTTAAGGATGAAGCCAACACTTGTTGAACATGCATTTGAGAGCTGAGGAAAATGGGTCGTTCAAGACATTGTTCAGAAGAACAGCGTACTTTGATTAAAAAGTTGATTAGAGAGGGGAAAACCTATAAAGAGGTGCAAAAAATGATAGGCTGTTCAGCTAAAATGATCTCCAATGCCTTAAAATGGAGAGCAAAAACAGAGAGACGTGGAAGAAAACGGAAGACAACCATCAAAATGGATAGAAGAATAACCAGAATGGCAAAGGCTCAGCCAATGATCACCTCCAGGATGATCAAAGACAGTCTGGAGTTACCTGTAAGTACTGTGACAGTTAGAAGACGTCTGTGTGAAACTAATCTATTTTCAAGAATCCCCCGCAAAGTCCCTCTGTTAAAAAAAAGGCATGTGCAGAAGAGGTTACAATTTGCCAAAGAACACATCAACTGGCCTAAAGAGAAATGGAGGAACATTTTGTGGACTGATGAGAGTAAAATTGTTCTTTTTGGGTCCAAGGGCCACAGCCAGTTTGTGAGACGACCCCCAAACTCTGAATTCAAGCCACAGTACACAGTGAAGACAGTGAAGCATGGAGGTGCAAGCATCATGATATGGGCATGTTTCTCCTACTATGG
This sequence comes from Carassius gibelio, assembly GCF_023724105.1. Lineage (NCBI taxonomy): Eukaryota > Metazoa > Chordata > Actinopteri > Cypriniformes > Cyprinidae > Carassius > Carassius gibelio. The sequence goes on from NC_068389.1 coordinate 2,912,728, forward strand.
TGTTGGGCCTATTTATCGCATACCAGGGATCATGGATCAGTTTGCATATGTTAAAATACTTGAAGAGGTCATGTTGCCCTATGCTGAAGAGGACATGCCCTTGAAATGGTTGTTTCAACAAGACAATGACCCAAAACACACTAGTAAACGGGCAAAGTCTTGGTTCCAAACCAACAAAATTAATGTTATGGAGTGGCCAGCCCAATCTCCAGACCTTAATCCAATTGAGAACTTGTGGGGTGATATCAAAAATGCTGTTTCTGAAGCAAAACCAAGAAATGTGAATGAATTGTGGAATGTTGTTAAAGAATCATGGAGTGGAATAACAGCTGAGAGGTGCCACAAGTTGGTTGACTCCATGCCACACAGATGTCAAGCAGTTTTAAAAAACTGTGGTCATACAACTAAATATTAGTTTAGTGATTCACAGGATTGCTAAATCCCAGAAAAAAAAATGTTTGTACAAAATAGTTTTGAGTTTGTACAGTCAAAGGTAGACACTGCTATTTTTTTGAACACACCCCTTTCAACTAATTGCCCAAATGCACAGCCTTAAGAGCATGCATATCATGAATGCTGGGTCTTGTTTGTTTTCTGACAATCTACTGAACCTACTGGTAACTTGTTTGCCACGTAGCAATAAAAAATATACTAAAAACCTTGATTATTCTGGTTAGTCACATTGTACTGCTATTATTTTGAACAATACTGTATATACACATTGAACAGTTTTGGCCCTAATACTGACACCTGGGGGACACCACAAACAATGCCAAGAGTATCCGATAAATACTGACCCATTTTAACAAACTGTGACCTCCCTGTTAAATAACTTTTTAACCAATCTCCAGCCAGCCCCCAATTCCATATATTTCCATCTTTTTTAATAGAACTGAGTGATTAAAAGTGTCAAAGGCTTTTTTAGATCAATAAAGAGACCAACTGCATACTTCTTTTGCTCCAGTGCATTAGTGACTTCTTGAATAGCTTCAGTTATTGCCATTGAGGTAGTTATTTTGGACCTAAAGCCATACTGACCATCATTAATTGCATGATGTTTCTCGAGAAACTTTTCAAGTCGAGATTCGAAGAGTTTCTCTAAAATTTTTGAGAACTGAGGCAAAAGAGAGATTGGTCTGTAATTAGTAAAAGCGTGTTTGTTATCATTTTTGAAAAGTGGAATTACTTTAGCGATTTTCATTTTGCTTGGAAAGCAGCCAGTCTGGAATGACAAGTTACAAATATAAGTTAAGGGTTTTACAATATTCAGTATAACTTTTTTAATCAATGTCATACTGATACCATGACAGTCAGTGGAGGACTTACTTTTACATTTCCGCACAATATTTGTCTCTTCCTGTTCATTTGTAGGTGAGAGGAAGAATGACAAAGAATTTCAATCGATAGTTGATTTTGCAACTCCACTGTCTGGAATATCAGCGGCCAACTTAGGGCCAACATTTACAAAAAAATTATTATTTGGAATGTATGCAAAACTTACATCTGAAAGACATCTATCAGACATTTGTAGACAGAAAATGCTTTCCAGATCAAAAGATCTTTAACAGACACCTTGCAGACGTATGTGTGCTATCTGGGCATTTTAAGTGAATTGTTGGCCTTCTGGAAAGTATGTTCATTTACTGTACATGTACTCAGTTCTTGGTAGGGGCTCCTTTTGCTGTAATTACTGCAATTCAGTGTGGCATGGAGGTGATCAGTTTGTGGTACTGCTGAGGCGGTATGGAAGCCCAGGTTTATTTGACAGTGGCCTTCAGCTCATTTGCATTTTTTTGTCTCTTGATCTTATTTTCCCTATTGACAATACCCTATAGATTCTCTCTGGGGTTCAGGTCTGGTGAGTTTGCCGACCAGTCAAGAACACCAACACCATGGTCAAAAAGCTGGTCAGCAGAAGGAAGCATGAAGTGCTCCAAAATCAGTGACTCTGGTTTTCAGAAAAACACAATGGACCAACACCAGCAGATGACATTGCACCCCAAATCATCACAGACTGTGGCAACTTAACACTGGACTTCAAGCAACTTTGGCAATGAGCTTCTCCACCCTTCCTCCAGACTCTAGGACCTTGGTTTCCAAATGAAATACAAAACTTGCTCTCATCTGAAAAGAGGACATTGCACCAGTCATTGGGCAACAGTCCAGTTCTTCTTCTCCTTAGCCCAGATAAGACCTTTGATGTTGCCTGTGGTTCAGAAAATTCCTTAGTGACTCGGGGCTGGTGGCGTCGGATAGAGGTCCCCAGGGTCTAATTTTGCACAGTCAAGTCATCTTTATTTATATAGCACTTTAAACAAAATACATTGTTACAACTGAACAACATTCATTAGGATAACAGTGTGTCAATAATGCAAAATGATAGTTAAAGGCAGTTCATCATTAAATTGAGATGTCATCTCTGTTCAGTGTCTGTGCATTTAATTTCAAGTCAATGATATCGCTGTAGATGAAGTGACCCCAACTAAGCAAGCCAAAGGCAACAGCGGCAAGGAAATGAAACTCCATTGGTGACAGAATGGAGAAAAAAACCTTGGGAGAAACCGGGCTCAGTTGGGGGGCCAGTTCTCCTCTGATCAGACGAAACCAGTAGTTCAATTCCAGACTGCAGCAAAGTCAGATTGTGCAGAAGAATCATCTGTTTCCTGTGGTCTTGTCCTGGTGGTCCTCTGAGACAAGGTCTTTACAGGGGATCTGTATCTGGGGCTCTAGTTGTTCTGGTCTCCGCTGTCTTTCAGGGCTGTAGAGGTCCTTTCTAGCTGCTGATCCACCATCTGGTCCGGATACGTACTGGATCCGGGTGACTGCAGTGACCCTCTGATCTGGATACAGACTGGACCTGGTGGCTACGGTGACCTCGGAATAAGAGAGAAACAGACTAATATTAGTGTAGATGCCATTCTTCTAATGATGTAGAAGGTACATAGGGTGTTATGGGAAGTGTGTCCGGTTCCGGTTTACCTAAATAATGCATATTAGTATGTTATGTGTAAGCCAGGTTAAAGAGATTTAAACTGCAAGAGTGTGTCTGCCTCCCAAACAATGTTAGGTAGGTTATTCCAGAGTTTAGGCGCCAAATAGGAAAAGGAACTGCCGCCCGCAGTTGATTTTGATATTCTAGGTATTATCAAATTGCCTGAGTTTTGAGAACGTAGCGGACATAGAGGAGTATAATGTAAAAGGAGCTCATTCAAATACTGAGGTGCTAAACCTTTCAGGGCTTTATAAGTAATAAGCAATAATTTAAAATCTATATGATGTTTGATAGGGAGCCAGTGCAATGTTGACAGGACCATGGTCATATTTGGTGTTTATTACCCTCGTTTTAAGTGAGTTATGGCCGGTCATATTTTGGGACATTTTGCATTTAGGGGTCCATATCTCTGACCCCCGGGGGTCTATTGAATTGGGGGAGGTGGGTTCAGAGAGGGCCCGTCGAGGGCAATCAAGTATCCGAGTTTCAAGTCTCTAGGTCTCTTCCTTCCATTTGACTAGCAAAAGGGTTTTATGGATGGGGGGCCAGTGGTGTTCAGTAGGCCTTCTGTAGGTCTTACCCTGACACGAGTTTGGTGTAGTTTGTCCCCATTTTGTGGGAGTTATAGCTTGGCAAATTTTGTGACATTTTGGTGAACATGCACCACATGTGGGGAAATTAACCAAAATTCTACTTTTTTCTATTCAAATTCTACAGTATTATCTTGGTGAACATGCACCACATGTGGGGAAATTAACCAAAATTCAACTTTTTTTTCTATTCAAATTCTACAGTATTATGTGATAAAACTAACATGAATGGACTCTGCTGAGCGTGTTGAGTACAGTAGAGGTGTTTCCATTAACAATAGTGCACACATTTTAAATAAATCAAGTTAAATAGAATTGATTTCTAATAAACTGCAAGTGGAAACATATGCCGTCAAATAAATTGTAGGTGGACATGCACCATTTGTGGTGAAATGAACCAAAATCCAACTTTTTTTATATGCAGACTCTAACAGTATTATGGGATAAAACTTACATAAATGGATTCCTCTGAGGATGCTGAGTACAGTACAGGTGTTTTCATCAACAATATTGCACACATATTAAGAAAATCTAATTAAATAGAATTGTTCTTTAATAAACTGCAAGTGGACACATATCCCACTTGCCATATATTCATATTGGATTGGTAGTTAATAAACTGCAAGTGGACACATATCCCGTCAAATAAATTGCTGGTGGACATGCACCATATGTGTTTAAATTAACAAAATCCAACTTTTTTTATATGAAAATTCTACAGTTTTTACATTTACAATTTATTCAGCGGGACCTTCGAAGTGCTCCAGTGGACATACATTTTTATGCACATTTTAAAGTTGTATGCGTTGCATTCTTCCGGCTTAGCTGTTTCGTGGACTCAATTTGCTAAGGACCTAGTGCCGCACGCCATTGGCAGCTCACTCGTGGTGGCCCCTGGACCCTCCCATCTGAATTTCGGGCCCCTGGGATGTTTCTAAAAAAGTTCCACCTGCAATTTACTTGAATGGGTTTGAGCTAGCGGTTTCGTGGAGATGGCTCGCATGTGTCAGATCAAGCCAAATTTGGGATATTTGTCACGTCCACCAAACCAGTACACATTTAAATTGGAGGTGGGACGTCCACCGATCGGACACGATAGGTTGTAGGGCCCCGAGATTTGAGATTCTGGCATCTCAGGGGCCACTCACCTATAGCCTCAAAGTATGTAGCCATAGGACCTAAGGAAAAAAAGTGCATCGCACTAGGGCCTCATGCTTTTGACTGCACGATCTAGGGGCCCCCAAGAGCCACTGTTCCAAATTTCAGGCCCCTGGGACATTTAACCTCTTAGCCAGCTCCCCGACGCCCCAGTCCTGAAAGCACCTCAACTTGCACGTGTCAGTGTTTAAGAATAGATTAAATGAAATGGGACAAATTTAATCTTGACAAACTATGTATCATTATAAAGATCTAATCCTCAAACTTTGATGACAGATCACTGTTTTTCAATGGAAAGCTTATAAAGACTGTATTTGCTACATTTGTGTAAGCAGTACACATACAAACATGAACAATGGAAACACTGTACATACCAGATCCGTCTTAATAACAAGTCATAAACATATCCACAGCTGTAAATCCCGGTTTAGTTAGAAAGGTAAGGGTCCACTGAATGACATCTCATGGAGCACGTTTGGTCCATTGAAGAAATAACGTTGTAATATGGATCATAATTCCTTTGTTTACATTTTAGTTCTTCAGCGACAGAACTGTTTGCGTCCGTTATGGAATAACTCACTGTCAGAAACTGCGTCTTCGTAGTAAAAAAATGGCATGGTTTTGCAGCGTACAATGTCACAAACAGAATGAGACGATCCACCGGAAAAAAAGAATGAATGAAAGATAGGCGAAAGATAGTAGATTTGAATTTTGGCGCTCCCTCGTGACATGCTCTGATGCACCTGTCAGCTGATGGAGGTGGAAATTAAAGCGATCGCCTTTTTCTTTGTTTGTTTTATTTTTCAACAGTTTTTATATATGTGAGAGTGTGTTTTATGTTGAATGTGAATGTATCTGCATGATTACCATCTGTTTGAGTGCAAATCAGCCCAAAATCAGTTAGCTATTACTGTATGATCACGGCTATCTATATGAATAGAGAGAGTGGATTATTTACTTTATGGCACATTTGTGTTATTGCCATTTATATAAGTGGCCATCAGCACTTATTTTTGCATCGTAATTCATTGTAAATGCTGCATTTCTAGCAATCTCAGTTTTTTTTGTAATTGCCAAAGTTAAATCTTTTTTTTTTTATTCTTATTCTATTTTTCTAGTGCTCAAATAAATCACTTATATGATGTCTAAGTTTCTGTCTAGTGTTTTATAATTAAAAAAAAAACTATGCAGTGGTATGTTTACTGACTAAAAAGTTTGTAGAAGCCTTCAATACTATTGGGAAATATATTTTCTTATATTTGGGGGGTGGGGGGTCTAGACATAGTCTCAGGAAAATATTTGCAGGAGTCTCATTTTTCATGATATCTTATTCAGATTTGAAATAGAAACTCATGAGACATGTGGCTTTCAACCCATTATTTTTCTAGATTGCTCCAGGACTCATTTTGTGAATTTTTATATCAAATAAAAAAATATTTAAGTGTGGTAAAAAAAAAATGTAATTTTTATTTTTGAGCATTATCAAATCTGTTTGATATAAAAGTATAAGTTATGTAGAGCACTTAGCTGTGAATACCATAATGGGGGGTGCTGGCTAACAGTTAAAAAAAACAAAAAAAAAACCACCTGTCATGAATTGAACAAGGGGCAGGTGTCATCGGATAGAGGTCCCAAAGTTCTGATTTTGACCTGATTTTAGTGTAGTTTGACCCCGTGTGAGTTATAGCAGGTCAAAATTTTGGATTTTTGGTCTTTGGGGATCTGTATCTCCGGCCCCTGGGGGTCTAGTGACTTGTGGTAGGTGGCTTCGGAGAGGCTTGATCACATATGCGAGTTTCAATTCTCTAGGCCTCGTCCTTAGATTTCTCTTCCGAGTTCCACCCACCTCGAGGTGCCTTCCCTAGTCGGGGAGAGTGCACCTTGGCTTAGATGAGTCGGTGCGAGGGGGGTGAAACGGGTTCTATTTTTTTGCTAAAACCCCAGGGTTAGAAATTGGGGGATCCCTATAGGGTCTAGGGGCCTACCGTATGCGACCACCCGCATTCCTGAGTTATAATGGTTCAAATTCAAAAAAAATTGTGGGGGTCTGTATCTTGGATCCACGGGGGATAAGGGACATAGGGCAGGTGTCGTCGGATAGAGGTCCCCAAGGTCTGATTTTGACCCGAATTTGGTGGAGTTTGGCCCCGTTTTCAGTGAGTTATAGCCGGTCAAAATTTTGGAAAATTTGGAAGGCGTTTGGTAGGCCTTCAAAAGATCTTACTATGACCCGTGTTTGGTGAAGTTTGCTCTCGTTTTGAGGGAGTTAGAGATTGGCAAATTGGGGATATTTGCATTTGGCGGTCCATATCTCCGGTCCCCATGGGTCTATCAACTTGGGGTAGGTGGTGTTGGAGACGGCCCATCAAGCGCTATTAGTGAACTGAGTATCAAGTCTCTAGGCCTTGTCGTTCAATTTGACTAGCATACATTTGTGAGGCTGTGTATGGAATCCGTAGGCCTCCCAAAGGTCTAACACTTACCCGAGTATGGGGAAGATTGCTCCCATTTTTTGGGAGATACAGCTTGGCGAAATTTGGGTGTTTTTGACTTTCCACTGTCCTTCTGTAACGCCAATGGTCAATTGGACAAATAGTGGGTTCGTGGGACCTGGGGGGTGGGGTACGCAGGGGTTCTGCAGGGGTTCTGCAGGGGTTCCACGGTCATTGTCACACACACACAACAGCCAGAATTATGAAGCCATTAAAGCGGCGGTGTTAAAAATTAATGAGCGTGTTCCAGAGAGCTATCGGCAAAGGTTCTGTACGTTACAGTGAAAGGTGAATGAAACAAATGTTGAGTTCGTGAGAGATTTGACTGTGCAGTTTGAACATTGGTGTGCAGCGGCAGATAGTACAACAATGGATAAGCTGAGAGAGTTAATTTTATTTGAACAATACAGAAATACACTTCCCGAGATGATAGCCACTTATGTTGCGGAGCTTCAGGTTTAAACTGCTTCAGAAGCTGCACTGCTGGTGGATGACTGGGAGCTTATTCATAAGCCCCGTGCTGATAAATTCAGTGATCGTCAGGTTCATACACGGGGGGATTCTTCCATTGTCCAGTCAGGCGTTTTGTGAAAAAAACAGCGAGTGACTATGATAACTCTAACTACTGTCTGGGTAAAGGACATTGGAAGTCAAATTGTCCAGTACTTAAATCAAAATTTGTTAGACACGCTCATTCCACGAAACCTGCTGTCCTGGCTACTTCTTTTTCTGTATTAAATCAGGAGGGTACTTTGAAAGAAATACCGGTGTTAGCACCCAAGGATGTAATGAATCCTCAGCAGTTATTTGAACCATTAATTTCTAATGGTTTTGTGTCGCTTCCAGGTAGGGTTGAGAAAGTGGCAGTGAAAATTCTCCGGGACACGGGGTCATGGGAGTCGTTTATTTTGGAGTCGGTGTTGCTGACACCAACTGAGTTGCACACATGTAGCTCGCTTTTGATTCGTGGCATTGGGCTTAATACATTATCCGTACCCCTGCATAAAGTTGATTTGACCTGTGAATTAGTGCATGGAGTGGTGGATCTAGGTATACGCCCTATTCTACCTGTTGATGGCATTTCACTGATCCTTGGAAATAACTTGGCCGGTGGACACGTTTGGGTTAATGAATCGCACTCTCTGGTTGTGACTGATGCACCGTCCTGTACTGATGGTCTGGATGACAGTGTGCGACAGTATCCGAAAGTGTTCATCGCGTGTGCAGTGACTCATTCTGGTGCTCAACCTAGGGCTGAAGAGAAAATCAGTGACCCAGAATCGTGTTTCATTTTCAGTGATTATCCCATAGTGGTTTCTTGGGAAGAGTTGTCTACTGAACAGCAGAATGATGAAACATTAAACAGGTTGTTGATAGCACTGAAATTCGTGACAGAGCACAAGGCTATTTTATCGAACAGAATGTGTTACTGAGAAAGTGGTCCCCGCATGCTGTGGATGGTATGGGAGATTCTGTCATTCAGGTCGTGATACCAGTAAAGTTTCGTTCGTTAGTATTGAAAATGGCTCATGATCAGCTCGCCAGTCATGCCGGCGTTCAGAAGACGTATGACAGAATTCTTCGTTACTTCTACTGGCCTCATATTAAAAAAGACGTTGCAAGTTTTATTAAGACCTGTCATACATGCCAGCTTACCGGCAAACTGAACCAGTTATTAAAGCCAGCTCCTCTGTGTCCTATTCTGGCTGTATGTCAACCGTTCGAACATCTCATTATTGATTGCGTCGGTCCTCTTCCTCATTCGAAGGCTGGAAGTGAGTACCTGTTGACAGTGATGTGTCAAGTTATGCGTTATCCAGCTGTATACCCATTGCGCTCGAGTAATACAAAATCTATTGTGAAAGCGCTTACTCAGTTTGTGCGTATTTTTGGGTTACCAAAAATCATCCAATCGGACCAAGGAAGTAACTTTACATCGAAATTGTTTACGGAGGTGCTTTTCGAGCTGGGTATTAAACATAATTTGTCAACAGCATATCACGCCCAGAGTCAAGGGGCACTCGAATGTTTTCATTCTACATTAACATCACTATTGAAAGCTTACTGTCTGGAAATGCAGCGGGACTGGGAAGAGGGTCTTCAGTGGGTGATGTTAGCAGCCAGGGAGGTTACGCATCAGAGCATTGGGTTTAGCCCAAACGAGCTGGTCTTTGCACACAAAGTACGGGGGTTGTTAGCTGTCTTACGTGATCAATGGGTTGATCCAGAACCACCGAAAAAAAATTCAGAGTACGTGCTGGGTTTTCGTCGTCGGCTTTCATTAGCTGGGAAATGTTTAAATAAAACTCAGGGGAAAATGAAAAAGTTGTTTGACCGTTACACTGAACATAGGAAGTTTAGTGTTGGAGATCAGGTCATCGCGCTTCTGCCTGTAGTAGATTCCCCGTTTCAAGCCAAATATACTGGGCCGTATGAGATAATACATTGCGGGGCCAGGGATAATTACACGATTCTGACGCCAGACCGAAGAAAGAGATCCCAAATCTGTCATGTAAATCTCCTTAAGCCGTATTATCAGCGAAACCGACCGGTCTCCGTGCCAGTGGCGCCTGTGGTGCTAGTGGATAGCTCCCCTCAGTCAGGTATTTCACAGGGCATGAGTATGTCTGTGGACGAATTAGAATCTCCTGATGACTACGTTTTACTGGGGTGTTTGAAGAATTCTGAAACGTTGATAAGTTTGTCTTTTAATCTTAAACATTTAGACGTGACGCAAAGTCAAGAATTGATTAGTTTGATTAGAATTGATCAGGTAGAGCTTGATATTGAGGTGGGCGAGGCTGCTCCTGTCCGTCAGCGTTTTTACAGGATTCCACTGAATAAACAAGAGTTTTTAGAAAAGGAAGTCCAGTATTTGCTGGATAACGGATTAGCCGAGCCTTAATTTTCCAGCTGGTCCTCGCCGTGTTTGTTGTTAAAAAAAATTGGATGGTACATTCCGTTTTTTGCACAGATTATAGAAAAGTGAATTCTGTTACAATGCCAGACTCTTTTCCTCTGCCGAGAATGGAGGACCTTGTCGATCAGGTCAGTGCAGCAAAATTTGTGACAAAATTAGATTTACTGAAAGGCTATTAACAGATTCTGCTGACAGAGCGCGCGCCTGAGGTTTCATCATTTATAACTCCTTATGGATTATTTTCTTACCGGGTTATGAGATTCGGTCTTCGAAAAGCACCGGCGACGTTTCAAAGAATGATGAACAGAGTTATTGCGGAACTAAAGAGCGTGACGGTTTATCTGGATGATACGATTTGGGTAAGTGATACGTGGCCAGAACATCTTAAACGTTTACTTTTACTTTTAGTCCATCTCTCTCAAGCAAATCTTACATTGAATCTTGCTAAGTGCGTGTTTGCAGGAGCTACAGTCACGTATCTTGGAAAGGTAGTATGGCAAGGACAGGTGCGTCCAGTGAGGGAGAAGGTGAGAGCAATAGATGAATATCCTGTTCCGATCACTAAAAAGGAATTAATGAGTTTTCTCGGCCTGGTATGTTTCTACTGCTGTTTCTGTAGGAACTTTTCGATGGTCGTTGCCCCTTTGACGGACCTTTTGAAAGCTAAAGCCTTGTTTGTTTGGTCTGAGTCTTGTCAGAATGCCTTTAAGGCAGTGAAATCGTTGCTAATTACGACACATGTCCTTATGGCACCTCAGTTGGAGAAAACTTTTAAGATTCAGGTAGATGCCAGTAAAGAGGGAGCAGTGGTAGTGTTAATTCAAGAGGATGATGCAGGTATTGTGCGGCCGATTTGTTTTTTCTCGCAAAAGTTCAAAAGTCATCAAATTAACTAATCCACAACTGAAAAGGAGGCACTTGGGTTAATTTTAGCACTCCCAACATTTCAAAGTGTATGTTGGTGGGAATAGTTCAGCTGTAATAGTTTATAGTGACCATAACCCGCTTACATTTTTACATTCTCTTAAAAATCCAAACCAAACCTGATGCGTTGGTGCTTGTTTCTTCAGCCCTTCCATTTGGATGTTAGGCATTTGAAGGGCTCAGAAAATATAGTTGCCAATGCGCTGTCTAGGGCACCGTTGTAAAACACATTGTAAGCTGTGCCTTGAAGAGTTAATAGGTTTGTTTTTCTATTTATTATTCTATCCATGTGGGGGAATGTTGTTGATATTGTATAAGTATAGGCCTACCAAAGTGTGTTGGTGGGGTTATGAATGCGGAAACTTGTTGGCGGAAACTTATTTGGGGAGTGTCACGGCTGTATACTTGGTATTGTCGTTTTTTGTGGTGTGTTTTGCTCCTCTTACAGGTGTGCTGCGGCGCTGAGGCAATCAGGTGGATTGGGTGCACCGGTGCACAGGTGTGCCTGTTATTAAAAGCTTCCTGTTTGGCGTCCTCAGGTTAAATCCTTCCAAAACATTTTGGGAGACGTGCCACCCACGGGAGACCCCTGACCGGCGTGTCTGGCAAAATGTTTTGGGGCAGTGCGCAGGTCCCTCGAACCGACATACACAGGCCATCAAACGTATGCCCAATTGGACACTGGAAAAAATTTACTTTAAGGAGGAAATCTCCTCCAGAGGAGTCAGCTACAGAACAGGACCTTCTCCTCCTAAGGAGTCAGCTACGGAACAGGACCGACTCCTCCTGAGGACTTAGCTACAGAACAGGACAGTCTTCTCCAGAGGAGTCAGCTATGGAACAGGACCATCTCCTCCTGAGGAGTCAGCTATGGAACAGGACCATCTCCTCCTGAGGAGTCAGCTATGGAACTGGACCGTCTCCTCCTGAGGAGTCAGCTATGGAACAGGACCATCTCCTCCTGAGGAGTCAGCTAAGGAACAGGGCAGTCTCCTCCTGAGGACTCAGCTACGGAGCAGGACCGTCTACCCCTGAGGAGTCAGCTAAGGAACAGGATCGTCTCCTCTTGAGGAGTCAGCTAAGGAACTGGACCGTCTCCTCCTGAGGAGTCAGCTATGGAACAGGACCATCTCCTCCTGAGGAGTCAGCTAAGGAACAGGACAGTCTCCTCCTGAGGAGTCAGCTAAGGAACAGGGCAGTCTCCTCCTGAGGACTCAGCTACGGAGCAGGACCGTCTACCCCTGAGGAGTCAGCTAAGGAACAGGACAGTCTCCTCCTGAGGAGTCAGCTAAGGAACAGGACCGTCTCCTCCAGAGGAGTCAGCTAAGGAACAGGACAGTCTCCTCCTGAGGACTCAGCTACGGAGCAGGACCGTCTACCCCTGAGGAGTCAGCTAAGGAACAGGGCCGTCTCCTCCTGAGGAGTCAGCTAAGGAACAGGATCGTCTCCTCTTGAGGAGTCAGCTAAGGAACTGGACCGTCTCCTCCTGAGGAGTCAGCTATGGAACAGGACCATCTCCTCCTGAGGAGTCAGCTAAGGAACAGGACAGTCTCCTCCTGAGGAGTCAGCTAAGGAACAGGACAGTCTCCTCCTGAGGAGTCAGTTATGGAACAGGACCGTATCCTCCAGAGGAGTCAGCTACGAAACAGGACCGTCTCCTCATGAGGAGTCAGCTAAGGAACAGGACCGTCTCCTCCTGAGGAGTCAGCTATGGAACAGGAAAGTCTCTTCTGAAAGAGTCAGCTGCGGAACAGGACCGTGATCTGTGAATTGTCCAGCATAATGGAGCACCATGTCACAGAGCAAGAGTGATGAAGAAGTGGCTCAAAGATCATTACATTGGAATTTTGGATCTGTGGGCCAGGCAATCCCCATATTTCAATCCAATAGAGAACCTGTGGTCAGTCCTCAAAAGGCGAGTGGACAAGCAGAAGTCCACAAATTGTGATCAACTCTGAGAACTAATAAGGCAAGAATGGATCACCATCAGTCAGGATTTTGCCCCGAAGCTAACAACCAGCATACCAGAGTGAACTGCTATACCATAGAAACATATAAACAATACTGAAGAAGCAAACATTGCAAAACACATAATTTATGTCACTGCCAAAACTTTTGGCCATGACTGAATGTATATATATATAAATTGGGTTAATTTTTTTTTTTATAAACAATACATACATTTTCCAATGAATATTCATACTAAGAAAATAACGAAAGTAAGTATACAGACAAATAAACTAAATTATATATTTATATTCTTACATAAATTTCATCTTTTAGATAGTTTAACAAACTGAATTTAATATATTTATTCCTTTGCAGCTTAATCAATAGATGTTCTAACACCATGTTTCCACCTTCTTCCAGTGGCCTACTTTAACTTCTAGCATTTGTCGTTAATTCTTATGTGCTCTGCATTGCAACGGTACATGTTTAGTGGTTTCAAATATCCCTCAATGACTGCATAATTAATTCAGATGTTTCTTGATTCTATTTAGATTTAAATTTAATGCAGTATGGCCTATTCTACTTCTAGTTATTACTGATTCTTCTTCTCTTCTTCTCAATCCCATCTAATTGTTATGCTTTTCTACTTCCCTTTGAATAATGTATAGATGTTCAGTCTTCTCTTTATCTTAATTTTTTTGCCATTCATTTATAAGAGCTTTCCTAATGATATGTTTTGCTTCTGCCTTACTATTTTTTATGTCAATTCCTATCTGATACATGGATTTATTTTGTAATATGTTGTAGGGTTGCATATTCTTCCTTATCGTTATGAATGCTTAGATGGAAGTAGTAAAGGATGGAGGTTTTAAAATGAAAGTCCCTGTTCATTTCCTTATTTTTGCGACACACGGACGCAACGTTAAGATGTTTTCCGTGAAAGTGTAGGTTTGTTCCGAGAGGGTTTTACCTGCAGACATTTAAAGGAATCATGCTGTTCCCAAACTTTTTTTTAAACATTAAGAAAGAGATTTTTTGGCTGTTTTTAAATGTTTGGTCCTTTCTTTTGACAGCATGACCCTTCTAGGCTCCTCAGGAGAAGTTCAGACGGAGGATCTCTCGTCAGGAGATGTTTGCCAGGTATTGCCGGAAATCTCACAGAATGGTTCAGTTTTGGTATGAGAAGCGAGAGTAGAGTCACATACTGATGCTGTTGGTGGTCCTGGTGTGCTATAGTACTCGCAGAATGACTCTCTGCTTATTCATTGGCTGCTGCTCTCCGTTGTCCAGCCAATCACCCAGTCAGAAACATGCTAAATATTGTGGCCTACCATTTCTCCAAACCAGCGACGCTGTGAATTTCTAGTAGCAGATCACTTGCTGCTTGATGATGATCAGGACGACAATCCTCTGATTACCTGAAGATATGTGATTTTTTTTTTTTTTTTTTTATAGATTTTTTTGGTCATGAAAATTTGTTGCACCTGGTTAGGACACTTGAGTCTCTCCACATTTATCTGTTTTAACTGACACTCATTTCTTCATTGGATCAAACTGTGTTTTTCTTCTCCATCAGTGACGTAATCCTGAATGTATGTCAGCTACTTTCTCGATTCTGGTGATGAACTGTGATGATGCAGGACCCTGATAATGGCTACTGGTGACCGTAGGAGAGGTCAATGCGTTGACACACTGAAGGTAGTGCTGATGTTGTTCATTTAGTTTTATAAATGTATTGGCTGAAGAGCGAGACTAGAGTTAAATATATGTTGCTTTTGAAACTTATGAATAAATGTATATATTTCATATATCAGAAATATGTAACTATATATATATATATATATATATATATATATACACTCATTGCATTGCAACAGCCTTAATAACAGTCTTGTGTAATGGATTTTTAATTTATTTGTAAAATATTATTCAATGCAAATATTATAGACATCACAGCCATTTTAAATCATTTTTTAGTTTGTTTGAAAGTTTTATGTAAAATTTCAGTCATATTTATAAATTGTTTACAAAGAGCCCAAGTATTAATGTGGTATTTTCCTAATAAAATAAAATATATGGTTCTTTCCATAATGTCGCTCATACAGCACATAAAGCACATCAAATACACATATTTCTGATGCACTGAAGTTTAATATTATTATAGGTTTCCAAATGCAGTATAAACTTCAAAGTTGTATATACGAAGTATTTATTTATTTATTTTTTACAATTTTTCATTTAGCAGAAATTTTATCATAAGTGATTGGAAAAAGAAAAACAAAAGCAATTTGTCAAGTCAACAATATAGAGAAAAAGTGATTTGCAGGAAATAAATAGAGGGTTGTTTATTTAGGATTGTTCTTTAATTTTATTATTGATCCAAGTGTTTCTCAAAGCTTTGTTCCAGTAGATAATACCAAATAAATATTGCTGCAGGAAAAGAGAATTCTCCTATTACTATTTTGGGGTTTTAAGACCTCATATTATTAAAAATCAGGAATGTTAATTATGTTTCTAAAAAGTAACATCACGCATAATATTTAAATGAATGACTTACTAAAATAATACCACCTTTGAATCAACATAGAATAGTGATAAGTAGTAAACACAAATGTGAGCCTGCGGCACAAAATCAGTCTCAAGTCTCTGGGGTATAGTTTTAGCTATAGCCAAAAGGGTATAGGTCAAAACTCATTAGGATATTAAGTAAAGATCATGTTCCATGAAGATATTTAGTAAATATCCTACCGTAAATATATCAAAACTTAATTTCTGATTAGTTATATGCATTGCTAAGAACTTCAAAGATGATTTTCTCAATATTTAGATTTTTTTGCTTCCTCTGATATTTTCAAATAGTTGTATCTCAGACAAATATTGTCCTCCTAACAAACCACACATCAATGAAAAGATGATTTATTCAGCTTCCGGATTATGTATACATCTCAGTTTTGCAGAATTGACACTTGTGTTTTTTTGCTCCAGGGTCACAAACAGTTGCACAGTGAGAAATTGTGCAATTACTTCCTCTCGTGTCTTTTAGACTGAGATGAGTGATGAAATGTGCACATGCCCTACAGCATGCATAGCAATAATACAAAAAGTCTCCTCTTTTCTCATTTTGCTCAAAATCATAAAAACTTAAACCCAATTAAATACCATGTAAAGCATGCTGGAAACTACATTTGCACATAAATATCAAAAACCATTTTCAAGTACTAACTGGTTCACATTTGTGCTGCATAATTTAACTTAATCGATTCCACTTTTCAAATAATTTAATTAATTGAAGGCAAAGATATCAAGTTTTAAAGAGAATTTTGAGAGAAAGTCTTGACTAATATTTCATGTCAAATTGATATAAAGGTCTTAGCTGGTATTTTGGTGGTAGCTATTTCAAGAACACCATAACAATACCACAGTGAATGTCCAAAGAAACAAACAAGTTCTTTTATGGGACTAGATGAGGATATGGTTAACAAATTCTTTTCATATTTAAAAATGGTACATTTATGTCAGTCCTTAGCAGGTTAGCAAAAAGTGTAATGCAGCAGTACACTGTCAGGGAGGCAAGTGTTGGGAACTCAGAAACGAACACCAGGAGACTCTTGGGTAATCTTCAGCACAATTCTTTATTGAGAACTCTCTGCGTGGCACTGAAGTCATCAAAAGTCTGACTAGTCATTAATGCACTGTAGTATATATGCATTTCTAGGAGGAGGGATACATGGAGGTGGAGACCATTTAAACAAAGCATGCAAATGGAAATCAGGAACGTGCCTGAAACTGGCATTTTCCCAGCCTTGATCTCATCAGCATAACAGAGTCATTAAATACAGAAGTATCACTCATACCTTCACATTATCATAGAAACAAAGGCACAGCTGTGCCTTGAGTTTAGCAGGCACCTTTATGTTGGGACCTGGCCCTATATTCAGCATGTGCATAAAGGCAAAAGGTTAATGTCTCAGAAGCCTGGTCTGCTTGATTTGATCATCTCAGAATGTCATAATCTTTACCTCAAAATGTAAAAACACAAAATACATACTATTACATTGTAAACTAGATTTAACATAGTACAAATTTGTAATCCCACACAAGGAATAGTCGACCCAAAAACAGGTCACTTCATTCCAAACCTGAAGGAGTTTTCTTCTGAATAAACTGAATAAAGCTCACAACCAAATAAATATTTAATGTCAATGATTTGTGAACAGGCTGTGAAAACTTTTTTTTTTTAGCATACTGAAGCCTCTCCTCTAACATCTGTTCAAAAAAGATGGCTTCATTGTTTACGTAATATCCATTCATTGGTCAAAAACTGAAATGAATTCACACTTTTATCCATGCTTGTACTGTCTCGGGCCACAGGTGAGGAAATGAACTAAATTTGGAGATAATAAGCCTATTTCTATAATATAAACCACTGGAACAGCAAACAATTCTAATTCACTGTATTGCTTTAATAGAAATTTAGTTCATCTAATTTCTTTTAAAGATGTTTACCTCAACACCGGTCACTAACTTGAAGTAAAAAACGAGGATTTGTAAATGTCGGAGGATTTCGATACAAACCAGGAGGAGGTTTTCCTTTGCTAAAGCAAGGAAACGTTGCTTCCTTTATACCTGGTAACAAACGTTGGTTTTCACGAGACTCACAAAGACACTCAGGACAAGCTGATCGAGGTCTCCGGGACTGCTAAAAATGTTAGAGGCTGGCGAGTTTGGTCAAGGAGCTCGAGCCCCAGAATGGAGAATTTGAACCAGAAACACCCCATGAGTAAAGAGAAAAAGAATTTATTTTTGGGGTGAACTGTCACTTTAACCCCTCAGTTTCACTGTGAGTAAAGGCTGTTTATTTCAAAGCCATTTATTGTAATACTCTCATAATGTGTGTCCATTCTAAAAATCCTAACAAACCTGCAGCTGAGCTAGAGAATGAATGCATAAGAAAATAAAGTAAATACGGTAATGCAATGATTGTACATGAGTGTCTTAATAGTTGGGTTTCTTGTTGATAAGAAGGCAAAGGGAGGACAGCGCCGACCCGAATTTGGAGGCTTCACTGCAGGCGGTGGGCAGCAGGGTGTAGTCTGTCAAACGCTGGAAGGCCTGAAAGAGAGAAGCAGCAAATATAACAAACACAGCTTCTGCCATGCTATCATATAATCAGCCATGAGCTGAAAATCAGCTTGCTTTTGTTAGATCTGTTTCTTCTATTACCTGCCAGCAGACACAACTGGCAGCCGAAGCTGATTTTCATTTACTCGCTGACACAGGCATCTACTTTAACAGCAAAGACAAGTCAATAGACACTCCATTCCAAGTAAGTTTGCAAATACATGTCAGCTAACTCTCATTACAGTATTAGTAGACTCTTAGGTTAGGGTTACAGTTTGTAGAATAAGATGACATGTACTTGCAAAATGACTTCTAGTGAGCTGAACGTCCATCAAAATAAAGTGTTAGCAGATATGAAGCAGACACGGAGTTGCAAAGTTACAGATAGTCAGCAGAATGTCTAAAGTGGACTACAAAGTGTTGCCGTTGTTTGTCCATCTATATCAGATCTATACGCCTCAGCTGAGGGCCCCTGATGACAGTAGGGCTGCACTGCTTATTGAAATAAAACCAAAACTAGAAAATTCTCACCTAAGGTTACGCTATGTTATACACCAACGATTGCTTGAGAGTGAGTAAATCATAGGTGAAGTACACCTTTTATAACAAGTTTTTACTCCATGGAATCCTTCTTTTCTCCGCATTTTGAAAGCTGTGAAAACACTACTGTGGAGTTCCACCTATGGAAACCCGGAAATGTGCAAAGGGTTCATCAACTACAGCACAAACTGAATGCCTGAATCCATACGAGATTTCCTGGAGCGTTGCAAGTTATATTACTTCTGTGAGGCATATTTGGACTTGGCGCCCTCCGGCTTCCAGTATGAATCAAATGGACATTATCAGGTGTGTTTATAGCACTCACTAATGTTCACACCACCCTACTTTGGGAAAACTAAATTTCTAATGATTTATAGTTATAGGTCACCTGTAGATTAACAAATAAAGGTGTTCTTCCTAATTTTCTTTTTTGTTCATTTGTTATTGTTGTTTTAAATCACAATTGTAATTTTAACCAGAAAAATCACTTTAGATATAGTGCCTTACCTGATCTGTCCTTAAGTAATTATTTCCTCTCTGAGCAAAGTACCACATGCACAGATTCTTGCAGGCATAGTTTTACAGAGCTTTTGCTCTGAATCACAGATGTAGAATAGTGTCTGTGTGAGTGTGAACACTGATTCTCAAAGTGTGGTACACAGGCTTTCTCTAGTGGAACGTAGAGAAATCACTGAATTAAATCTAAATTAGGCTGCATGTCCAACAAAGCATTTTTTCCCGAAGCTATAGTAAATGTTTAAAAAACCGCTGATGTTGCATTTGTCTTTGTTTGGATCATGATTAAACTGCAGTGATTGTCTGCCTCTAATTTAAAATGGAAAAAGCACAGATCTTATTTAATTCTGAAAAGTGCCTTGACAAAATATATACTGTTAAAACCGCTAAATAAAGGTGACTTGACTTGACAAAGAAAAACATGAAATCGCATCATATGACCCCTTTAAATGAAAAGTATTATTACAAAAGTATTGTATGTAAAAGTTAAATAAAAACTGTACTGTACTTAAATGTTACTGTAAATACAATACATTTTCATTTAATCTTTAAATACAATTCTTTTTTTCCATTTAAGTACAGAACTGTTTTTAGGAACTTTTAGGTATGATATATTTTAATTTAATAATTATTTAAACTTTATTTACCAGGATGTAAACACAGAGCTGTACTTACAATGTTTAAAGTGGCTGACAACTACAAATATTTAGTGCAATGATACAAGCAAAACAGGCTTGTGTTGTTGATTATTCTCGGAGATGTGACTAAATTCCCAGTCTACAGTCTCTGCATTTCTCACACAGAACAACCTCCTTGACAGCAACCAATCTGGCTTCAGAAGTGGACATTCAACTGAGACTGTCTTGCTGTCAGTTGTTGAAGCCCTAAGACTGGCAAGAGCAGAATCCAAATCTTCAGTACTTATCCTGCTTGATCTGTGCGCTGCTTTTGACACGGTTAATCACCAGATCCTCCTATCAACCCTACTGACAAAAGGCATCTCAGGAACCACACTCCATTGGTTTGAGTCTTACTTATCAGGTTCTTCAAAGTATCTTGGAGAGGTGAGGTGTCCAAGTCACAACATCTAACTACTGGGGTGCCTCAGGGCTCAGTTCTTGGACCACTTCTCTTCTGTGTCTTCATGGCATCATTAGGTTCTGTCATTCAGAAACATGGCTTTTCATACCACTGTTATGCTGATGACACTTAATTCTACCTCTCATTCAATCCTGATGATCCAACGGTAGGGCTGCACGATATTGGGAAAAAATGTACATTGCGATATTTTATTTTTCTGCGCTATATATTGCGATATGAAATATTTTTTTTTCTTACAAACAAAAATTCAGTGAGCACATTTACATTCTCATTTTAAATGATTTAAACATCGACACCATCGTGTCAATTGATTAATATGCGCAAGGGAGAGAGAGCAAGACAGCGCTCGTGTTGTTTGAAGACATTGAGCGTGCGGCTGGGGCTCGCTCTCTCTCTCTCTCTCTCTCTCTCGCGCGCTCTTTCTCTCAGGCCGGTGACAGGTGCAATATTTGAAAATGATAATTAATTTTTTTTATAGATATAAATTACATTTATATCTGAATATATGTCAATCTATAGACTTTCAAACATCTAAGTGTTCTGAATTAATATGTATCTGTGTACAAAATGACATATAAACATATTTTCCTATTTTGCCTGGAAACGCTTCCAGCACGCTTGCGTGTCGCGTGAAAAATAGGCGTCGGTTCTATTTCTAGCATGCACGCACGTCTCATGCAGGCAGTCTGCAAGCTCTAACCTGTTAACTTGGGAGCCGAATTAAAAACGGACACGCCACGCAACTGAGACGCTTGCGCCACGCATCTAGTGTTTCGCCGGCCGCGCTCGCGCTCTCTCGCATGCGCGCTCTCTGGCCCATACAGTTAATGAATAACGGATCAACTACGACAGCCTACATCGCACATCCTGCGATGTGACTATCGCGGATTCGTACATCGCGATATCGATGCTTAAACAACACATCGTGCAGCCCTATCCAACGGTAGCGGCTCGCATCTCAGCTTGTCTAACAGACATTTCTTCCTGGATGAAGGACCATCACCTTCGATTCAACCTTGCCAAGACAGAACTGCTTGTGATTCCAGTAAACCCATCGTTCCATCACAATTTCACTATCAAGTTAGGCACATATAACTTTGGAAGCCTTGGAGTTATGATTGATGATCGGCTAACTTTCTCAGACCACATATCCAGTCTTGCAGATTTGCTTTATTCAACATCAAGAAGATCTGGCCCTTTCTTTTGGAACATGCTGCACAACTTGACTATTGCAATGCTCTCTTTGGCAGGTCTTCCAGCCAATTCTATCAAACCTTTAAAATGAATACAGAATGCGGCAGCAAGATTAATTTTTAATGAGCCAAAAAGAATACACGTCACACCTCTGTTTATCATTTTGCACTGGCTTCCAATAGCTGCTCGCATAAAATTCAAGGCATTGATGTTTGTCCACAATCTACCACTGGTTCTGCACCCATTTACCTAAATTCATTACTTCAGACTTATGTGCCCTCTAGAAGCTTGCGTTCTGTAAGTGAACGTCGCTTGATTGTGCCATCCCAAAGAAGCTCAAAATCACTTTTACGGACTTTTAAATTAAATGTTCCCTCCTGGTGGAATGACCTTCCCAACTCAATCCGAGCAGCTGAGTCCTTAGCCATCTTCAAGAATCGGCTTGAAACCCATCTCTTCCAAAATAAATTATATATATTTAAACCTCTAACACTAGCTTGCTCTATTATTTTTCTTTTTATTTATTATATTAATTAAAAGCCCATGCTATGTGTACTGTGTTATGCTAACTGATACTTGTTATAGCACTTATATATCATTGCTTATTTTGTTGTTCTTGATTGCTTCCACTGTTCTAATTTGTAAGTCGCTTTGGATAAAAGCGCCTGCTAAATGAATAAATGTACATTCACTGAGCATCGTCTGTTACTCACAGGAACACTGTTGGGACACTCCTCCGCTGTGGGGTGCAGGAGGAAGTCTGCTTTAGCAGGACCTCTGATGTAAATGCAGTTAGCAGCAGCATCCTCAGTTACAGACAAGATCTCATAGTGATGGTCAGTCAGCTGCTCCATCACCTGGAGCGAAAACCAAACAAAACACACACAGCTTATGACATAGTCGTTGATAATGTTCCTGCATACATCTATGTATGTGTATGAAGTGATTATGTCACATAGCACACACTGACTCTGAGTGTTTTCTTGGCCCCGTCGCTGCTGCTGATGATGATGGTGTCAGGGCCACCCATGGAGCAGATGTTCTTCAGTCGAGAGCCTCCAAACACCGGCACAGTGGACACCGCAAAGTCCTGAACACACAGCCACGCAGCATCACACCTTTGCTATCTGCTAGTAATTTCCAGTTATTAGTAAGACTTCCTAGGCAAACTGTCTCAGGTTACGTATGTAACCATAGTTCCCTGAGTAGGGAACGAGACACTGCATCCTCTAGGGGCGCTTTGGGGGAACACGTCGTCGTGACCCGTGTCTGAAGCATAAATTGAAAAAACACCAACTTGTTGGCTGCCGACAACCTCCGACGTCACTACTGGCGCGAATATAAATCAGCACCGGGAGAGCACGTCATTATCTTGTTCGTCTGAAGCTTCGTCTGAAGCATGGCAGGGAGCTAGAGGACGCAGTGTCTCGTTCGCTACTCAGGGAACTATGGTTACATAGGTACCCTGAGACAGTTCCCTTTCGAGGGGAACTTCGAACTGCGTTCTCTAGGGGGTGCTTTGGGGAACAGTATACCCACGCCATCATGCTGAGGGGAGTGCAGGCCAGAATCATGGCAAGCACTAAGTACCAACTCTACCATTTCCAGTTCATGGGACGTTTAGACGGCTGTCTCAGTACCCCTTACAGCCAAAAGGCCTAAGCTACATACCCAACTTAATTGTTAGGGCCTCGGCCCAGGGTAGAGCTGAAGGCTTGGAATCAGGAAAGATTCCTTTAAAGGGATACGGCTAAGAACCTAGCATTTGTACCAAGTCTTGCCTGTCTTACAGGGGCTAGAAGGGCACGAAGCAACTGCGCGAAGCCCTCACCATATAGGATTTTAGAAAGAACGCAGAATACTAGCGCGCAAACTTACCACAGTGTGGATTTCAGAAAGTGTGCAAAGACTTCACGTGCACACTTACCATGGCATGGATTTTCAAATACTGTTCTAAGGAGGGGCTCTCATGGCACTCCGATAGAGCAGCTCATGGATGGTATGTTGTATCTCAATGTATGATTGAGAGTCATCAACTCGATCTATGGAAACAATCCTGGAGCACTCTGGGGAAAAAACAGAGAACTCAGTCTCATACGAGAGGAGAACTCCGGGCTAAGAGTAGCGCTCTCATAGGCGATAAAAAAAGGGGAGTGCTGCTAAATTACCACGAGAATCACCCAAATAGCCCCTCATGTTGAGGGAAGCAATGCTTGAGGTGTATAAACAAATACACACTTGCTGAATGGAGCCCAAGAAACCAAGATCTAATCATCTCAAGAAAGGGAACGAAGCGGAGCACGTAAACCTTATCGTACAAGATTTCAGAAAGTTTGCAGTCTTGCGTGCAAACTTACCACTTGTGGATTTTTAGAAAGTGCGCAAAGTGTTCACGTGCACACTGACCACCATGTCGTTTTGAGAAAGTACACAGAGCTTAGCGTGTGTACTTAAAGGTTCCTAAGCATCGCAGAGGTGCTGAATCTCACGGGAGAGGCAAGCTCAATTTAACAAACCTCGGGCGAGGGGAACATCACCTGAGGCAGCATATACAAGAAAACTTCTGTAACTGCCACCTCCACTACCCGCTAGATGCGACAGCACCCCTAAGCAGCCAGGAGACCCCTCAGTGTGACCTTGCTGGACATCCATGAAATTCCCTGCAGTGCTGTGCCAGGCCTGATGATCAAGGAGGCTCCCTCAGAAACCTGTGATCTCAGCTGCCTAATACCGGAACATTAAGCCGGATGGCTGGTGCTGGCGAGTTTTTATTAACACTGAAACTGAGCACTGCAAAGGAAACTCACAGAGTTTATTAGTAGACACGTAACCACCAGCAATTAAATTTGAGCGTGAGTTGCGACACTAGCCTTTTGTGCCCGTCTTTGATCCTCAGATTGAGACAGACTAGGACCCCTATGTTGTTCAGGCTCAGACCTGGAACTTTATGGAACGAAGGATCTGAAAGCAGCAGAGCGCCACTTTGTCTCCCTGAAATCGCTGTCTCAATGGAAATAGCGAAAAGTTCAGAAGACGAAACCTGAGCATCGAGAAGAAAGCATTTTCTTTCCTCCCGATGTCTGCCATGTTTTTCCACAGATGTCTCTCCGCTCCCACCATAGCCGCCATAGTCCTGCCCATGGCGGAGGCGGCCTGCTTGGTAGCACGGAGAGAGATCCGTGGTGCGGCGCAACTCAGCTACCTGATCAGAAAAAGGCCCCTGTCTTTATCAGGTCTCTTAGCAGATCAGTCCGATATGCTTGAAGCACCAGCATTGTGTTGTAATAAAGAAACAGCCTGACCTGCTACTGCGTATGCCTTGCCATTTAAGCAAGATGATTTTCTGAAGGGGCTTAGGTGACAAGGAGGGAGATCCCCTGCAGAAAGAAAAAAATTTCACAGATAAAAATTATTTATAAATTATTTATAAAATTGGTAGCTCTTTCTACAGGGGGCATTCCCTCCTAGCCGCTTTCGCGCATCACCTTGATGTCGCCAGATTACTTTCATGCTGAAACCGATGGATGTGAGAAGAAAATGCGTGTGTCATCGGGTGTCAAATAACGCAGACACGGATGCACAAATGCCTGCTAGTTGTCGCCATGATAAACAGAGAAAGATCGCACTTACCGGTTCTCTCAGAAGCACGCTTCAAACAAAACAGTCAGTGAAGATGAAGAAGATAATGACGGGCTCTCCCGGTGCTGATTTATAGTCGCGCCGGTAGTGACGTCGGAGGCTGTCGCCGGCACACAAGTTGGTGTTTTTACAATGTATGCTTCAGACACGGGTCACGACGAGGTGTTCCCCCAAAGTGCCCCCTAGAGGACGCAGTTCAAAGTTCCCTCGAAATGGAACCCTAAGTATTAAATGTTATGATGCCCATGCTATGAACGTGATCGATAGCTTCAGTTCAAAGCATTAAAGCAATGAAATTCATTATTTTAAATATCTGCCATCTACAATGTATAAAGTGCAGGACGGTTCACTGCATTCTAATCAGCCAGTGCAAACAGATCCAATCCGACCGAGTCACAGCGCTCACCTTGAAAGTGTTAGCCAAAACCTCTGCCCCACGTTGATTAGTGTGTTTCGAAATGCCCACGAAGAACTCTTTTCCAGTGAAGAGGACATCACTTCCTTCCAGAGTGGCTCCAGCAGACCCGCCCTCCTCGTCGCCCATCTCCAGCACCGTCAGCTTGAGCTCGTTCAGGACGTGCCGCACGGCCTCCGCCTGGAGAAGACACAGCTCTGAGCTCCAGGAACCTCTGCATCTCTTACAGGCTTGTGTGTGCGCTCACCTCAGCGCGCCTCTGCTGTTTGAGGGGTCGTGTGATGAGCGCCGTGTCGCCCTGGATCACAGCCACGTCTTCGATCCTCCAGCTCTCAGGCAGCTCGGACACTGCTGGGATCTCTATCAGCTGCAGCCCCACCTTCTGTCTCAGAGCTCCCATCAGCACCCCCATCTGACGCTGGGCCTTGGCCAGGTCCGTCTGAAACACTTCTCTGCCCTCCGCCAACTTCCCAAAGGATTCTGGGATACCTCTGACCACAGCATGTGTGAAGCAGCCGTATGGATATATATTGGCCATGTTGGCGTATGGTACGCGTGTATGACAGGTGTGTATATAGGCTTGACTATGTGTGTGAGGGACTCTGATTCAGAAACTTAATAGTTTTAAGTCTATGCAGGACAGTCTTGGAGTGGAAGAGACTGCAGGCCTCTAGCAAGAATAACTGGATCAGCAAATCATTCCTGACGTCCCTGGATCCCCTCGGCTGACACCTCCAGGAGTGTGTTTGTCCTTTAATACTGCCTGAGACGGAGACGGAGAGAATACACAGAGAGAACTTCATGTGAAGAGCTTATGGACCAAACCCACTATTTCTGTGAATATCCAGAACCTTTAGGATCCAAAGTTAAAAGAATCGAGCTGAGGCACTTTCAGAGCAAAACATTAAGAGCTCAGACTCCGTCACCAAGCTGAAGAAATAATGCCTTTGAACCTGAACTTTAACGCTGACTCAAAGATCTTCTGATTTCAGTTCTCAGTTCTCCTTCCACAGTTGTGCCTCGTTACTGTAGCTTAAGTCAGGGGTCTCCAAACTTGATTAAACTCAGTCTGGTGTGAGTGAACTGAACAAATTATTCAAAGTTGTTTTTTTCCTACCTTCTATCCGTTACATAAAGTTTAACAGCTTTGTCAGTGGATAAAACACGTTATCTGTTTTCAAATGCTTTAAACTTAGTTATGCATATAATAACATAATATAATGAGTAAGTGTCATGCATATAATATTTAAGCATTTATACTGTATGTGTGTGTCATAAATGATATAACTTGTGTGTATGTCCCAGGGTATCCAGCAGAGTTCAGCTCTGACCGTCACACACACCTGAAGAGCTCTCACTAACAGACAGGTGTGTGTGTGTGTGTGTGTGTGTGGAGCTGAACTCCTCCAGGAGTGAGTCTGAGAGCCCTGATATATCCTTACAAGACATGTATCAAACATTACATTGGTTACTAGCATGTAACCAGAGAAGTACCATGGTATTCTTTCAATCATCCGTGCACAGTGCATTTTTGGACATAATCTGTATTTTTAAATAATTTACAAATCATATAAAAGTCACTGCAGTCAAGGAAACAACTGTATGCGCATTGTTCAGGAAAAACGAAACACTTCTCGTTTCATTTTAATCTGAACTGCTGAATCTGCAAGTGTAGTCTTACAAGAAATCAAATTACACCACTGCTAGCTTCCAAACACAGATAATGAAACACGAGCATTATATCATCTGTGTTCGGGTAACATTTAACATTCGTCTCTACAAACATGCTGCACGAAAAAAACTACATGGTGCAAACATTAATAAAAGTTTTTGTAAAAAATATTTCTGTAAAGAGGTTCAACAGTTGTGCAAACGCGTCTCGGCTGCCAAAGTTGACGCCCTGTTGAAATAAGACAAACCGTGCAACAAAACCCCTACCGTTACTGTGTGATACGATGAAACACTAGTTAGTAGAATAGTTTTGACTGAGTCTCTCGACCAGCTGTTACTCTGTAACGTTACTCCTGACCTCTGCTCTCTCCCTTCCCCGTTTCAATCCCGTTTCTCCTGCGACCAGAAGCAGGATTGGGGATTTAAACAGCGAAACTCAGACCTGATAACCAGGAGAACGTGCTTCGAGTCTGTTCTACATTTAATAGTTTTAGCCTACCTCTGAAACGAAGTGAGACAGCGCTGCTTGAAACCTCCCGAATCCCTTCAGACCATCTCTCAGAGAGTGTTCGTGTGGTTCACAGAGCCACGCCCCTCGCTCTCCTCCGTGTGGCCAGACCGGAAACCTCCTCAAACTCCTCATACTGTCAGGGATCCGTGGATTCTGAGCTGTGACACAGTTCACCAGCCCTAGTTTGGCTTTTTTTCTTGTGAAATCTATATGCCATTGATATGTTTTGCTGTTATGGGGTCAAAGTTTCTGACGGGATTTAATCAGACTGTGGTGGGTTGCCAGGTTGGGATTATGTTTTTGTAGTATTAATTATTATTATTATTATTAGGGCTGGGAAGCGATTACAATTTTTAATCTAATGAATTACATGAAGTGGTGATTAACCTAATTAATCACACATCAAACTTGGGGAAATGACTCTGAAAAGTAATTGTTGTGCAAAGCATCAGACAGAGATTACAAAAAGTAGGTTCAGCAGATTAATTACATACCCTTTTGGACCATGTGAGTAAATGATGACAGAATTGTAATTTTTGGTTGGGTGAACTAATTGTAATAATTTATGAACATCCCAAGATTATGATCTTAATTTTATTATTATTACTATTAAATATTACATTATTTATTTAATGAA
Organism: Carassius gibelio; assembly: GCF_023724105.1. Lineage (NCBI taxonomy): Eukaryota > Metazoa > Chordata > Actinopteri > Cypriniformes > Cyprinidae > Carassius > Carassius gibelio. Next base: position 2,941,099 of record NC_068389.1, read on the forward strand.
ATGAAAGTCTTAATAATATTTAGACAAATTCGTTCAAAACATGGATTAAGAAATGAAATACCCAATGAAATGTGGGTTACTCGGGGGTGAACAGTTCAGATTTATCTTTATATTTTGTTGGCAAAATGGAGCAAAACAGACTACATTGTATCTAAAATAAGCCAATATTAACTTCTTAATGAACTGTTGTATAAGATGAGTAACACATTTGCACTCATGTGATATTGCACTGACCCTACAGCTCGTGTGATGTTTCTTAACTGTGTGATGTAAATATGAGACACAACCTCAAACAGGAGGATTTTGCCCCATATCTAGAATTTTAGGGATATTTTCTAGGGTCCATCAGCAGTATGTTATTGCTCTGCCTCATAATATTCATCAATCGACTGTATGAAATGGCAGATATTCGGGGGCAAGTGCGTTAAATGCGTTAATAATTTAAATGCGTAATTTTTCTCCATAATTAATGAATATAATTAACGTGACACATTACCAACCCTAATTAAAAAAAAATGTTTTTTTTTTTGTTAGTTTTTTTTTTTTTGTTAAAAGCATCAGTCTGCTGCATTGTACGAGTAAAATTAGCAGGTCATACCTTTTTCATTTAACAAAACTGAACAGAATAAAAATGTTTTGCTCTGCATTGACTTGATTGTTTCTGGGTGGTGGTTTAGCTTTTAATATTTTTTTCCATTAGTGCAAGTATTTTGTTCATTCAGACTTGCATTATGTCCAGTCATGTCCGGCCGTACCACGATGGAGGCATTGCCTCCTCTCACATGACTTTCCCTCATTCTGTCATGATCTGGTCTATGAACTTTCACTCACCACCAGAAGTCACCTGCTCACTACATGGACTATTGCCCCACTAACTGCACGTCATCCCGGACTACAGTTCCCATCATCCATTGCACTAATTACACATACAGCTGAATGCACTGATTGCACACAGCTGTAACCCATCACACATCACTATATAACACTCACTTAGATCACTTTCAAACTGCTGAGTGTTGTTCAGCACTTATTCTTCTCCTTGTCTTGTTTCAGTATATTTTCTAGTTTTTATAGTTTAGTTTATATTTTAGATTCATTGCACACCAACTGAAATATTTCAGGTCTTTTGTTTTAATACTGATGATTTTGGCATACAGCTCATGAAAACCCCAAATTCCTATCTCAAAAAATTAGCATATTTCATCCGACCAATAAAAGAAAAGTGTTTTTAATACAAAAAAAGTCAACCTTCAAATAATTATGCTCAGTTATGCACTCAATACTTGGTCGGGAATCCTTTTGCAGAAATGACTGCTTCAATGCGGCGTGGCATGGAGGCAATCAGCCTGTGGCACTGCTGAGGTGTTATGGAGACCCAGGATGCTTCGATAGCGGCCTTAAGCTCATCCAGAGTGTTGGGTCTTGCGTCTCTCAACTTTCTCTTCACAATATCCCACAGATTCTCTATGGGGTTCAGGTCAGAAGAGTTGGCAGGCCTATTGAGCACAGTAATACCATGGTCAGTAAACCATTTACCAGTGGTTTTGGCACTGTGAGCAGGTGCCAGGTCGTGCTGAAAAACTAAATCTTCATCTCCATAAAGCTTTTCAGCAGATGGAAGCATGAAGTGCTCCAAAATCTCCTGATAGCTAGCTGCATTGACCCTGCCCTTGATAAAACACAGTGGACCAACAGCAGCAGCTGACATGGCACCCCAGACCATCACTGACTGTGGGTACTTGACACTGGACTTCAGGCATTTTGGCATTTCCTTCTCCCCAGTCTTCCTCCAGACTTTGGCACCTTGATTTCCGAATGACATGCAAAATTAGCTTTCATCCGAAAAAATTACTTTGGACCACTGAGCAACAGTCCAGTGCTGCTTCTCTGTAGCCCATTTCCTGCACACGCCTGTGCACGGTGGCTCTGGATGTTTCTACTCCAGACTCCACTGCTTCTGCAGGTCCCCCAAGGTCTGGAATCGCTCCTTCTCCACAATCTTCCTCAGGGTCCGGTCACCTCTTCTCGTTGTGCAGCGTTTTTTTTCACACCTTTTTCTTCCCACAGACTTCCCACTGAGGTGCCTTGATACAGCACTCTGGGAACAGCCTATTTGTTCAGAAATTTCTTTCTGTGTCTTACCCTCTCGCTTGAGGGTGTCAATGATGGCCTTCTGGACAGCAGTCAGGTCAGCAGTCTTACACATGATTGCGGTTTGGAGTAATGAACCAGGCTGGGAGTTTTTAAAAGCCTCAGGAATCTTTTGCAGGTGTTTAGAGTTAATTAGTTGATTCAGATGATTAGGTTAATAGCTCGTTTAGAGAACCTTTTCATGATATGCTAATTTTTTGAGATAGGAATTTTGGGTTTTCATGAACTGTATGCCAAAATCATCAGTATTAAAACAATAAAAGACCTGAAATATTTCAGTTGGTGTGCAATGAATCTAAAATATATGAAAGTTTAATTTTTATCATTACATTATGGAAAATAATGAACTTTTATCCCAATATGCTAATTTTTTTAGAAGGACCTGTATTGCATAAAAAACTATACAAAAACACTATTGTACAATACTTACAATTAGTTAAGTTCTTTAAAAACTATTCTGGCATGACAGTACACAAATAAACCACAACATTAGCACTGATATTATAACATTTAACAGACGTGTGTGTGTGTGTGTGTGTGTGTGAAAGAATGTGAGCATGTGTATGAATGACCGAGTGTAAAATCAACTTCTAATAAACAACACAGGACAAACTTTTTTGTTGTTTTTACAAATTATACACTTACTGTACAGTTTTTTTCATAGTCCATGAATACAGATCATGCATCAGTGTCAGTTTTCATGATCTCTTCAGCATAATTGATGTAGTCATGAAGAAGCTCCATCAGCACATGTGACATCTTCTACATCATCCAGGGCAGCGTCCTCCTTTAAAACCACCGCTGCATCAGTTTAGAGGAAAGAAGATTCTCCTCTCTGACCAGCATTCATCCAGTCACCACCTGATCTTCATCAGTGGCCTAAAAAGAGAAACACATTTGAAAAAATAAAACATTTTATTAAACTATCCATTTTCAGATAGAGGTGTATTCACATCTGTAAGCATAGGTGAATAATCTGTTTTAAAGTTTCAACACTATGTGTTTGTCTCAGTCTTCCACAGCGCTCTTGCAGCCATGACATGACATAGACATGACATTCATATAATTAAAGATTTATACATATACAAATATCCGAATAAATTACTTCTACAATAACTATTTATCAGGCTTGAAATTACTGATTATCTAGACCCTTAATGGATTAACTAAAAATTATGAGAGAATTCAAAATATATTTATTCGTGTTGTAAAGACAGACAAAAGTCTTAAAGGTTTGGAATGACATGAGGGCAATTAAATGATTTTTTGTGTGAATTATTCCTTTAAGAGGGAAGACCAAGAATGATGACTCTCCAAATACAGTAAGTCAACTCCGAAGATGGTTTGAGTTCTGCAATAAAAAACACAGACATCAATGGTTTTCATGAAATATGAGCACGATGAACATACTGTTGTTGCATCAAAATGTAAAAAAAAAAAAAAAAAAAAAAACTGATCACATAAAATTATGAAGTTCACTTGCCTTAAACTGCCTTTCCCTCTCTTCCAAAGAAGCTGAGAGAACCACCTCCTCCTCACACAAGTAGGCTTCTGTGTCCTTGACTCCAAAGTTAGTTTGAGTTCTGCAAAGAACAAAATAGGGACATACATTTTTTTAAATAAAATCTGAACATGTAATCATAATGTTTATTTCACATCAAAATGTGAAATAAAACGGAAGGACACAACAGAAACATTCATTTTCTAAAAAATAAATCACATCGGGGCGTGTCTAGAGCATTTTCAGTTGGGGGGAGGGGGGGGGGGGGGGCACTGCTTCCAAATGGGGTGGCCAGTAAATTCTACGGTATATTATGTAAATCCTATTGATTTTATTATTTATTAGTATTTTATTAACTTGAATAAAAAGTTACTTGTAAACAAATGTAGTAATAAAGTACATTTTAGTCTTTACCTGTATATATCCATTTAGTAAAATTTGAGAGCCAGTGTTTATTATTTTTTGTGTTTTCATAATACTAACAAGTTTATAAAATGAAAGCAATTTTAATTATGAGAAGCAGAAACGATGTTTTCTTTTAATAAGTAGTTTGGCCATTACAATATACAGTAGTTTTATTCACAATCTCTTTCAAATAATAATAAATAAATGTAAAAAATCTTTCCCCCACTGTAATAATTCAAATGGTTTGGCCAAAACATCAGTGTTTCATTCAACATTTCTTTAAGATTAATTTACAAAAAAGCTGCGTAACACAGAGTTAAATTTTTAGCACTGTAACAGTTCAAATTAAAAAAATAAAACATGGAACCGTTACATTGTGCTCTGCTAATATATTAAAGAACAGTCTTTAATTTAGAAACAATAAACACAGTAGCAGAAGAGAGGAAGACAGTCGAAAAAGAAAGAACCTCAACTAAAAAAGCTGGATTCTTCTGTTTCGGTAGTGACTGGCAAACCGTCTAACAAAATCATCTAAGTCAAGACATTAGGCTCTCCTCACCTCAATGTCTAAGACTCCAAGATTACTGTGTCTGTCATCAGTCATGGTAGTGCTTAAATGTGTTTTTATGAGCTTCAGTAAAGAGAAGCTGCACTCACTGTTACGTAACACAGAGACAGGCTGTAATCGCAAGGCGTGTTTATTGACAAAAGCTCAAAAAGTCAGAAAGCACGACCAGTTCACAGGGTAACACAGGGGGCGGACACAAGGCTGATGGCACGGTGACACAGAGACCTCGGTGGGCAGCAGGTGATGGTGCTTGCTTCAGTGATGATCCCTCGAATCCCGGTGAGTGTGCAGTCCTCGTGATGGTGAATGGCAATCCAGTGCTAGGTGAAAATCCAGGAACAACGACGACACAGGAAGACTCAGGCAGGAACTAGGAACACAGGAAACAGGTACGGGAGCACACCGGGGAGAAACAACGATCTGACAACATGAATCATCGCTGATCAGTGACAACGCCCATAGACACACACAACAACACGTTAGACGAGGGAGAGAGAGTGAATTCATGAACCGTGACAGTACCCCATCCCCTACGAACGCCTCTTGGCGTTCCCTGACGGTCTTACCTGACGATTGTAATCATCGATCAGAGAGTGATCCAGAATGTCTCTAGCAGGAACCCAACTTCTCTCCTCCAGACCGTAACACTCCCAGTCCACAGGTACTGAAATCCGCGTCCCCTCCTTCTCGAGTCCAGAATACGGTTAACCAAATAAGTGGGTTCCCCATCTACGAGACGCGGTGGGGGAGGAACCGGGACAGGCGGATTAATAGGTGCCCAAAACACGGTAACAAAATCTAGAGCGATGTGGGACCAGGGTCTCGAAGGGACTGACAGCGGTTGTAGTAACCCATCAGGGGGACGGTTGGACGTCTTACCAGTGGCACAAACAGAGCAAGCCAAAACAAAACTACGGATATCACGAGCCATTAACGGCCACCAGAATCGTTGCTTAACCAAAAAACTGGTACGATTAACTCCTGGATGACAAGCTATACTGGAGCAATGACCCCACTGAATGACTTCAGACCGATACTCCTCAGGCACAAATAACCGGTGCGGAATAATCGGGCGGAAGCGTTACCCCTTCTAAGGCCTTCATGACCTTCGATTCGACCTCCCATCTGAGAGTGGAGACCACTAATGTCTCGGGTAAAATACACTCAGGAGTGGACGGGTGTTTGGAATGGTCAAAAACACGAGATAAAGAATTGGGTTTGATGTTTTTGGAACCCGGGTGGTACGAAAGAGAAAAGTCAAAATGTCCGAAAAAAGTGCCCACCGAGCCTGCCTAGAGTTGAGTCTTTTAGCAGTTCTAATATATTCTAGATTCTTATGATCGGTCCAAACGATAAAAGCTACCCCTGACCCTTCTAACTAGTGCCGCCATTCCTCCAGTGCTAACTTGACTGCCAACAACTCTCTGTTACCAATGTCATAATTGCGTTCGGCAGGTGATAAACAATGTGAAAAGAATGCGCAAGGGTGAATCTTATCGTCTGAGGAAGAACGTTGGGAAAGAACTGCTCCTACCCCCACCTCTGACGCATCAACCTCCACCACGAACTGACGTGATGGATCAGGGGCAACGAGGATGGGAGCCTTACGGGAATATGGACTTGGCCAATCTATCACAGCCTTAACTTTGTCAGGATCCATACGCACTCCCTCAGACGAGACGATGTAACCTAAAAAGGGAACGGACTGTGCATGAAAAACGCATTTCTCCGCCTTGACAAAAAGCCCATTCTCTAGCAACCTCTGAGGCACTCGTCTGACGTGCTGAACGTGTTCCTGGAGAGAAGAGGAAAAGATCAATATGTCATCCAGGTAAACATATATGAATTGATCAACCATATCTCTCAGCACATCATTAACGAGTGCTTGGAAGACCGCGGGCGAGTTGGATAGCCCGAAGGGCATAACCAAGTATTCAAAGTGCCCTCTGGGGGTATTAAATGCGGTTTTCCATTCATCTCCCTTCCTTATGCGAACCAAATGATAAGCGTTATGTAAATCCAATTTTGTGAAGACAGATGCTCCCTGCAACCGTTCGAAAGCTGAAGACATCAACGGCAAAGGATATGTATTCTTTACCATGATGTTGTTCAACCCTCGATAATCAATGCACAGTCGCAGAGACCCATCCTTCTTCCCCACAAAAAGCACCCTGCCCCCGCTGGAGATGAGGAAGGTCTAAGGAATTTGGATGCTAGAGAATCAGAAATATATTTCTCCATGGCCTCCCTCTCTGGAACAGAAAGTGAATATAACTTGCCCTTAGGCGGAGACTCACCTGGAACTAAGTCTATGGTACAGTCATAGGGATGATGAGGAGGAAGAGAAGCAGCACGAGACTTACTGAACACTTCTCTCAGGTCCTGGTACTCTTTGGGCACGTTAGACAAATTCACCACCTCCTCCTGGAACACAGACACAGGTACAGACGAACACGCAGACACTAGACATGACTTATGACAATTGTTACTCCACATGGAGATGGAATTGTGCCCCCAATCGACTCTGGGGTTGTGACGTGTGAACCAAGGATGTCCCAGAACAATGGGTGCCAGAGGTGAATGCATGAGTAGAAATGTTATTGTTTCCATGTGGTTGCCAGACGTGATGAGGGTGATGGGTTCAGTAGTATATGTAATGTTAGGAAGCTGTTGTCCATTAAGAGCACTGACATAAATCTGGTGTGTAAGGGGGGTGATAGGAACGTGGAGGTGGTGAGCCAGTTCAACATCAATAAAATTACCTTCCGCCCCTGAATCCAATAAGGCCCGGGTGTCATGAGTGTTGGTTGCCCACCTTAGTCTTACCGGAAAGAGAGTGATGATGGTTAGGATGAGGTCTTCCCGGTGGAGATCCCACCCGATAGTAGCCTCATTGTTACTACCGGGCTTGATCTTTTAACGGGCACGAGTGAATGAAGTGGCCCGCCCCCCCCCGCAGTAAAGGCATAGTCTTTGGGATCTCCGCCGTTCCCTCTCCTCCCGGGAAAGCCGAGCTCTACCCACCTGCATGGGCTCCGGATCGTAAGAGGGACTGACCGTATCCAGGACTTCTGGACGTCTGGTCTCCATGCCGCGAACTGGATGGTCTTGTTGGAAACGGCCCATCTTGCTCAGGCGAGCATCCACTCGAAGTGCTAATTCAATAAGTCCATTGAGACTAGTGGGAAGGTCCAGCATGTAAATCTCCCTCTGGATACGGTCAGCCAACCCATGCAGGAATCTGTCCCACTGCACCTCCACATTCCATCGGCATTTTGCAGCCAGGGTGCGGAACTCGATGGAATATTCCTACACCGAACTGTGACCTTGGCGGAGAACGGCGAGTAGTCTGGCCTCCTCCCTACCCGCCGCTGCCCGATCGAAAACCCTCTTCATCTCCTCGAAGAGTGCCTGGAACGAGGCGCAGCATGGGTCTTGGTTCTCCCACACCGACGTTCCCCAGAGAGCCGCCATACCGGATAGTAGCGTCAGCACAAATGCCACCTTGGATCGCTCTTGGTTGAACGTCTGAGGCTGTAGAGAAAAGTGCATAGAACATCGAGTAAGAAATGCTCTGCAAAATTCTGGTTCACCTGAATAACCTTCTGGAGTAGGCAATCTTGGTTCTCACCGCGGCTGCGGCTCTGGAGGGGGCGGGTGGAATCGGCGGTGTGGGTGACGCAGTGGAGACTCGTAGCTGTTGAATCTGCTGGGTGAGCTCGGACACCTGCGTCACAAGCGCTTGGACCGTCCTTCCTGTGACCGAGATGTTTTCCTCCTGAGTGTCCATTCTAGCGATACTTCGAGCCGCAAACTCGTTCCACGTGGAAGCGTCTGCTACATCCATGATGGTCAGATTGTTCTGTTACATAACACAGAGACAGGATGTAATCGCAAGGTGTGTTTATTGACAAAAGCTCAAAAAGTCGACCAGTTCACAGGGTAACACAGGAGGCGGACACAAGGCTGATTGCACGGTGACACAGGGACCTCGGTGGGCAACAGATGATGGTGCTTGCTTCAGTGATGATCCCTCGAATCCCGGTGAGTGTGCAGTCCTCGTGATGGTGAACGGCAATCCAGTGCTAGGTGAAGATCCAGGAACAACGACGACACAGGAAGACTCAGGCAGGAACTAGAAACACAGGAAACAGGTACGGGAGCACACCGGGGAGAAACAACGATCTGACAACATGAAACACCAGTTACTGAACTTATATAGGAGACAAACAATTGAAACCAGCTGGCGCTGCTGATCATCGCTGATCAGTGACCACGCCCATAGACACACACATAACAACACGAGAGAGAGAATGAATTCATGAACCGTGACACTCACAACTTGCATTGCTGGCTGGTAAAGCCACAGCTATGCAGCACAAAAGAAAAAGCTGATAAAACCCTTTGAACACTTTGAAAGGAAGACGGTAAACTAGACTAGACAATTCAATTCCAGTCTGGAATTTCCTTACTAACAACCTCCTCGCTTGATGCAGTTCATGTTTTATGTCATCAGTATCACATTCATAAATCCTAGCAAAGTGGTCACTCTGTAAAAATGGTCACTGTAACAAAATAAACTGATCAAAAATATGCAAATCACCAGGACAGTGTTTAATGTTCGATAACACCTAGCGTATTTTACTTTTAGGCCCTGTGTCCACCAAAGCATTTTTAACCAGCTGAAAATGCCCACCTGTGAGCGCTTGAGAACACTTTTTGTTGCACAGCGTTTATTTTTTATTTTTTAGTTGAGACATTTTGGTTGCTATGATATGGAATATCCGCTAAACTGTTACTTTTATCTGATTTGGTATATAATTTGTTTCTGACTAAAAAGCTCTGGATGTTCAGAAACCAGCAATATTAATTTCTCCTCCATTTTCTCGATTTTGCGCTTGTTGACACGTATTTATAACAAAATGACATTTGTGACAGTTGTTCAGTGTGAAATTTGCCCCGCCCCTCCTGCACTCTGATTGGTTAGCTGACTAGAAAGTGACAGTGATGAGTGCAGCATTTTATCCAATGTTGAACATTCTTCATCTCAGGTAGTAAGCAGAACCTAAAGGATGTGCTTCAGACAAGGCAGCGTTATCGTCTGAATCAGAGCGATACCTAGATATCTACTCATTTCCTTTGGGGATTTTTAACTTCTGCTTTTATCGTCCCCTTCCTAATTCCCCTAACCACCAGCTCTCCACCTGATCGAGGTTAGGTGGAAACCTCTTGTATAACAGTCTCCTATGCTGGACCTATAATGTTTTTGGCTGGTTCTATGTTCATAGCAACCACCTGACTGATGGTCCGGACTAAAAGGAGGCACCCCTTGAGCAGGGCTCCAGCGCAGGAGGGTGGGTGAGTATGTTACCCTTGCTGGTGGTTATGTGTCTACTAATAAACTGAGTTTCCTTTGCAGTGCTCAGTTTCAATGTTTACTAAACATTCGCCAGCACCAGCCATCCGGCTTATGATCCGGTATTATTCTGGTTTTCTTTTAACCCCTTACTTTTTAGAAGTTCATTTTATTGTGATTTTGACCAACATCACAAAAAACAATGTTAGAAAACTTTCATGTCATAAGAACTTCCAAAAACAAGTTTGGTTCATTATGAAACTGTAACGGGACAAATTAGAGGGGTCTCCATAGTCTAGGAAACTCTGGAGGTCCTAAATACACAAAACTTTGTGTTAAAAAAAATGCACTCATTGTGCATTACAATGCATTAGTTCTTACACATAAAGACTGGGTTTACACTTGGATCCTGCATAAAATGGGTGATTTTTCAGAATGGGGAGCGCAAATGTAAAAGTTTACAGACCCCATGAAATTCCTTTATGGCTTCTCTGGCTTTTAGTTCCCATGTGTAGGTGTACAGCTATGTTGACAAAGAAAGCTTTTAGCAGGTAACACATTTCTTAATTCTGATTTACTCTCCCTGAAAATGTTGCTGACTCTCACGCACTCACAGGTCTGTCCAAAATGATGCACAATAAAAGCTCTCTTAAATGAGAACATCCCTCTCAGTAATTTTATGTGCCACTGACAAGCAGCAACAAATATAAAAACTGGGTTTGTGGCTGTGAAGTAAACCAAATCCTATATTCTTATTAAACCATAGCCCTTCATGCAGTTAAGTAGGGGTTTTTAAACTAAGTGCCTGGATGTCTCTCATTTTTAACCCAGCTAAATGAACTCATCGGCTGATTGGTAGAGCACTCCATGACCAGAGCTTGGACTGTCTGATAAAGGAAACATCCATAATGTGTGGTGCTGGGAAGGCTCTGCAGGAAATATATATATATATATATATATATATATATATATATATATATATATATATATATATATATATATATATATATATATTAAAAAAACTGCAGGAAATAAATCTTTATATTTTTAGCAATTGCAAAGGGTCTTCAGTGAAATGAATCCGTTACTGAAAAAGCTGTATTAAGTGACGTGACATACAGCCAAGTGTGGTGATCCATACTCAGAATTCTTGCTCTGAATTTAACCCATCCAAAGTACACACACACACACACACACTGTGAATACACACCCAGAGCAGTGGGCATCTATGCTGCGATGCGCGGGGAGCAGTTGGGGGTTCGGTGTCTTGCTCAAGAGAACCTCAGTTGTGGTATTGGCAGCCTGAGACTCGAACCCACAATCTTAGGGTTAGGAGTCAAACTCTCTAACCACTAGGTCACAACTTCCATTACACAACAGTTAGTAATCCAGTAGATTCCAGTAACAACGGGACATTTTACTGTTTGCATCCCTCCACTTGTCTGCATTTGCTCATTACAGACAGGTTGTCAGTCTGTTAAATGAAAGGTCCATTTCTGACACACTGTTTTCCCATTTAATGCTGTTCAGTTGCTTTGTTACAATCTGTATTGTTAAAAGCGCTATAAAACATAAAGGTGACTTGACTTTTCTATCGGACTGTTAAGACTCGTGCTGTTGGTCTGAAGCTGGGACATATCGAATAATGCTATCTCAATAGCTGTTCATGAGCACTGGTCATCTATAACACACTTTACGCCAAGCATTTAAAAACGTACACTATGTTCACCAGAGTCACAGTGTTCTGGAAACCAATTTTTTAAGAATTCATAAAAAAATTAATGGAACAGGATTCATATTTTTCTGTAGTAGAGCAGCGGTGAGTGTAGATTAGCACTGTTTCCAGTTTGTTAGGTTCTGAAGTAGTGTTTGAACCCGAGAGCTGTGACGCATGACGTCAGACCTAACAATGTGGCTGTGATGAGGCCAGTGAGATACGAAACGAAACTCAGAATGACACAATCCTGACAAAGAGAGAGACAGAGGCTAGCAGAGAACAGACAGGATTAAAGAACAGACCATCTGTCCGTCCCTCATTTCTCAAACAAATCCACCACATTCCTGTCCTTTTTGGCTTGGAATCACATGACTCTGAAAGATCTTGTCTGATATTTGCATTGGTGTGTGTGTGTGTGTGTGTGTGTACCTTTGGCATAATCACTAGTAAACCGTTTATCACGACTGTGTGTCACACCTGGATTGCTGTCATTTGATTTCCCTGCTGCTCTGCATGCTTGTAACTTGGAACAAACTGGCTGTGCCTTACAGAGAAAAGAAGTAAGACAATTTTTCGTATCCACTAAACACTTTATCTTACCACTAAGAGTTCTCCTAAATAGCAGTATAAGTTTTTTGCTAAGAGTTTTATTTTAAAACCAAATCCACAAAGCTGCTGAGCAGTGTTGTGGGTAACGCGTTACAAAGTAACGCGTTAGAGTACTCTAATTACTTTTTTCCTGAAATTTGTAACTTAACGCGTTAGTTTCGTGCGTAAGTAATCAGTAACTTCGTTATTTTTTAAAAAAAAGTAATCCGTTATTTTAAGGAAAGGAAAATCCCGACTGCAGCCTGCTTTTTGTCAGACAGTAGGCCTAGGTCTACTGTGCCACCTGCGGATGTATCAGCGGAGCCGAAGCTCTGTGATCGTAAAGTCAATGGCTGTGATGCGTCTGTGCCCTGCGCCTGACCCTGTGTGTGTGTGGGGTTTTTTTTTTTTTTTTCGAACTCCCGGCAAGATAGCAGAGAGGACAGCGTTTGGTTTATGGAAGTACGCACATTATTTTCAATTTGTCAACGAAAAAGAAAAGAACATAACGGTAAAATGCACACTCTGCTTTGGTGAAAAGCTTCTGTCGACCGCCAAAAATTCTACCTCAAATTTAACGCTACGTTTTAATCACTACTTTGAAGAGTAAATGTAAGAGGACTGTGTTAAAGCGAATTTAGGCTTGTGACTGTGAGTGACACTTTGATAATAATTAGTTCGGCTATTAAGCGATTTGTCATTTGCCTGTGTGGCAGTGAAGGATTTAATTCGGTTTGTTATCATTTTTGTTTGACAGGCAGCTGTTAATTTCTGTTAGATCATTGGCTGGCTGGTTGTTCATCATTTCTAAATGGATTTAAATCTGCAAGCCTGTTTAAGGTTGTGTTTACAAGTAAGCATACTTGTACTTTGATAACTGCATTATTTAAAGTTAAAGAAAAATCAGGAGTTATCTTGTGGTGCTCATAATATACAGTAGCCTAGGCTACCCGGGCTGGGTAGGTGCGAATTTTGATTAATAATATGTTCTGTAATAATAAATAAATAAAACGCCATGTGGAATAGCCTATTGCTGACTGTCTTTCCTGTTATTGTTATCCTGCAGTGTTAAATTAGTCGGATGACTGGCGTTATTCATTGTCGGGAGTCGCGACTTCTAGATGCATTTAAAGGGGCCGGGGGCTGTGTCTGTCATGTGTGAGCCGCTGCGAACTGCTTTTAATTTTTGGTAACGCATGAGTACTCTAACGCGTTACTTTTATGAATAGGTAACGCTGTATCATAACTGATTACTTTTAATTGATGGTAACGTTGTAACCTAACTAACTACTTTCCAAAGTAACTATACCCAACACTGCTGCTGAGAAAGACATGTACTAGAGGAAAGAAAGAAGTCTTAAAGGGATAGTTCACCCAAAAATGAAAATGTGATGTTTATCGGTTTACCCCAAGGCCATCCAATATATAGGTGACTGTTTCTTTGGTAGAACATAATTTATGATTTTTAGCTTCAGGTGTTGCAGTCTCTCAAGTCGTACAATGACTGGCAAACGATCGGCCTGTGCAAGAAACTGAACAGTATTTATATAGTTTTAGTTTTACCACTGATTAACGCAATGTCCAAACTGTTCGAACTCTTGTGAACGTGCTTCAAAGCCCACCATAATCACATTGTGTTTTAAGTTCTAGACAACAGCAAACCAAAAGCTGTAGGAGTTTGATAGTGGCATCTGTTTAGATTACTTACTGACTCCATCATACTCAATATTACATGCCTGGAATATGGAAAGCCAAACTGCTAAATATGAACAGAAAAGGCTGACTCTCCTGGCTTCTTTGTAGCCAAAGGGGATCAGAGGGAAATGCACCACCATCATGATGAAATCTAAAGGATTCTTTCTCATCCTCACTGGCTGTCTGCTTTTAGCAGGTAGGATTAATCTAAAAACAAATTATTATTCATTCAACCAAAGAAACCTGCAAACTGCTGAAGATAATATGCTGGGCTGGTGTAGTGCTGAATGTAGATTATGTTGAATCTAGCTTTAGAACAGTGTAGAAAAGATCTCAGCTGTAATTTGCTTTGAGCTGGGACCATTTTCTAATTATATAAAGCCTCACTTTGAGTTTTTGCCATACAGGGTCTACAGAGTGAGAGTACAGACCAGGGACGGACTGGGAGTGAAAAACGGCCCTGGATTTTCTCAAAAAAGATCATCTGGTTACCATCTTGACTGGAAAATGCTGTTTTCATTGTCAGTTTTTCATGTATTATTTGCTCATGTTAGTGAATGTTTACATTAGAGGGCACGTCCTACTACACTGAAATTAATATGGGGAACAGCTGGAAACTAGTGACCTCTCTTGGTTGGAGAAAGCATTAAACTGAAAGCATTCTTTAACGTGACTTACATTTCAAATATTTTAAAATTGATCATCCGAGTCTAAAATGATTGGGCCTTATATGGTTTCGGTCTCTTCTAAGGAAAAATAGATTGCTTTAGCGCCCCCTAGTGTCGGCTGTAAACATAAATTTCTCTAACACTTTTTCTTTGATGATGAACGAGCAGGCCAAGGGCTGTTAGATGGATGGCAATTCTGGACTTCTCCAGAACGTCCAGATGGCCAGTCTGCCCCTGATACAGACTAAGATTAGGATATATTCCTAAATTCATTCCGTATTTTGCAATCTTTCCAGTTCACATGTTCAGAATGAGTAAAGCACAACTCTATCCCATGACAGTTGCTAAAGATTTCAATACCTTAATTGCATGCTACGTTAGGATGATTCTAAGGGCCCACACACTTTTGGGCCCCTGGAGATCTTTTATAGTAGCAGTAAAAGTACTAGTAGTAATGCAATAAAAATTATAAATGTATCTACCCAAGATTTACATATAAAACAAAATTATGGCTTATTTCTGCATTTCCAGCAAAATCAACTGAGGGCGTCAGATCCTTTTCCTATTTGGCACCTAAACTCTGGAATAACCTACCTAACATTATTCAGGAGGCAGACACACTCTTGCAGTTTAAATCTAGATTAAAGACCCATCTCTTTAACCTGGCTTACACATAACATACTAATATGCTTCTTATATCCAAATCCGTTAAAGGATTTTTAGGCTGCATTAATTAGGTAAACCGGAACCGGAAACACTTCACATAACACCCTATGTACTTTCTACATCATTAGAAGAATGGCATCTACGCTAATATTAGTCTGTTTCTCTCTTATTCCGAGGTCACCGAGGCCACCAGATCCAGTCTGTATCCAGATCAGAGGGTCACTGCAGTCACCCGGATCCAGTACGTATCCAGACCAGATGGTGGATCAGCACCTAGAAAGGACCTCTACTGCCCTGAAAGACAGCGGAGACCAGGACAACTAGAGCCCAGATACAGATCCCCTGTAAAGACCTTGTCTCAGAGGAGCACCAGGACAAGACCACAGGAAACAGATGATTCTTCTTCACAATCTGACTTTGCTTCAGCCTGGAATTGAACTACTGGTTTCGTCTGGTCAGAGGAGAACTGGCCCCCCAACTGAGCCTGGTTTCTCCCAAGGTTTTTTTTCTCCATTCTTTCACCGATGGAGTTTCGGTTCCTTGCCGCTGTCGCCTCTGGCTTGCTAAGTTGGGGTCACTTCATTTACAGTGATATCGTTGACTTGATTGCAAATGATTGCACAGATACTATTTCACTAGCTAGGACCAAGCCACAAACAAGCTATGAAACTGTTAGTAGGACAGAGAGTTGGGGAAGAGTAGAAAGAGGATGAAGGGATCGAGGGACTAGGATGATGGTCAGGTTGATCAGGGCATCCAGAATTGATGGCTCACAGAGACTCAGGGTGGGGGTACCGTCTCTATATTTATACCGTCTCATACATTTAGACCAGAAAATGAGGAACCCCCGATACAACCTGATAGAAAGATAATGTGGGATAAGTTTGGCTGAATGGATGAGAAAGGGCGGGTTCAAGAGAACAAGACAAGCAGTACGGTATGAGATGGCCAGATATATATATGGAGGTTTTTAGAAGTCAGGTGATTGTTTGGGGTGTGCCCCTGCTCCCAAACCTTGTTAAAACCAATTAACTCCATGAACTGAGATAATGACTTCACTGCATTCAAGGATGAACTGCCTTTAACTGTTAATTTGCATTACTGACACATTTCCTAATTAATGTTGTTCAGTTGATTTTACACAATCTGTTTTGTTTAAAGTGCTATATAAATAAAGGTCACTTGACTTGACTTAATTATTCTTTGAGTTCGATGAAGATGTAGCCTATAAGTGAAGTCATCAAAAGATCTAAATATTTGTTAGTGCACCTGCCTCCCATGCCGGCAACCCGGGTTCAATTCATGAGCAGGTTGTGTCTTCTGGATACAGAGTCCACTGAACCACAGCTCTGCCACCAGGGGCATTTAAATGAATCAGACCACAAGATTTACTAAGGTTTGCGTTAGTCCATTTACTGGTATTCGCAACATGCAAGACTAGTCTAACCATTTCATGTAACCAGCCACAGAGGCTGATTCTGAGACATTCACTGATCATTCTTGCTCTGTCTCACAACCTTGTCCTGGACATGCTACACATGCATGTTTCCAGTCATCCCTCCTCTGGACTGTCTGAAGTTCCCCTGGGAGTGTCCCGTGGGCCAGCGATGTCTTACCAGCACAGCTGAACAAACACTGCACAGAGAGTCACTGTACTATTCTACTGCCTGATTAACAAACGGAGCAGAAGAATGGATCAGCACAGTCTGTGGGAATGTGTGATACTGGTTTATTTTACTTTCCCACACCTTGTGTCTTGTATGTTGTGTCCATGTTTTCTGTCCCTGCCCGTTTGCGTAGGGCGACAGAATATACAGTTTGTATAAAAAAAACATTACATCTATGGAGAGTCTCTACATAGATAGTAAACCAAATGTGTGAAGGTGAAGTAGTGAAGGTTTTTCAGAGTATGAATTAGAGGAATTTCATGTTTTTAAGTTCTGCACATGTGAGTGAGTAAAAGGGTGTTCCCTAAAAATAAAAAAAAGTAAATGACATGACGTGACATTTAGCCAAGTATTGTAACCCATACTCAGAATTCGTGCTCTGTATTTAACCCATCCAAAGTGCACACACCCACACACACAGTGAACACACACCCGGAGCAGTGAGCAGCCATTTATGCTGCGGCACCCAGGGAGCAGCTGGGGAACCAGTTGTAATGATCGGGGACACAGGAGACGAGAGATCCATGAGCAGTGTGAGTTTAATGGGTAATCCAAAATCAGAATCAAACAAGCAGGGGGTCAAAACCAAAAATCAGTCCAAAACACAAACAAACAAATAAACAGGAAGAGAACTCGAAATACTAGGAACGCGAGGAAAACCGGTGACGGAAAGTAAAGACTCCATCACACAGACAGAAACAGACTGGATTAAATAGGCAGGATAATGACTATGAAAGTGAAGACACCTGAGTGCAATTAACAGGTGTGCAATTACTGTGATGAAGGAACAAGGCCTTGTGGGAATTGTAGTGCCTGAGGTGAGGTGCCTATGGGGAAGTGAGACCACTAGTGGACACCCGGAGAAACACAGACAAGACACTGTGACATTACCCCCTCCTCCACGGAGCAGCTACCAGATGCTCCACCCAAACACAAGAACAAGCCAAGGAACACAGAGACCAGGAGGGAAGAGGACCTGCGGAGGACCAGGGGGAGGGACGGAGGGCCAGGTAATAGAGGGAAACAGAGACAGGAAGTGCAAAAACAACAACCAGGAGACCAGGGGGGAGGGACGGAGGGCCAGGTCCATAGAGGGAAACAGAGAGAAAATAAAAATCAGAATCAGAATCAGAATGAGCTTTATTGCCAGGCATGTTTACACATACGAGGAATTTGTTTTCGTGACAGAAGCTCTGCAGTACAACAGAATGACAGCGACAGAACATAAAACACATAATAAAAGAATAAAAAATACAAATAAGTAGATAGTGAATGACAATATACAAATTGACAATTGTAGGCAGGTATATTACAAAATGCAGTTATGTATGTACATGTATATTATGTGCAAAATTTAAGTGTATACTAAGTATGTGTGTTAGATAAATAAAGTGTATGTGTATATAAATATAAAGTGTAGTGTGTTCGCAGTTATTATCAGCTGTTCATAAGATGGATTGCCTGAGGGAAGAAACTGTTCCTGTGTCTGGTCATTCTAGTGCTCAGTGCTCTGTAGCGTCGACCAGATGGCAACAGTTCAAAGAGGGAGTGTGCTGGATGTGAGGGGTCCAGAGTGATTTTGACAGCCCTTTTTCTCACTCTGGATAAGTACAGTTCTTGAATAGAAGGGAGGGTTGTACCGATGATTCGCTCAGCAGTCCGGACTACCCTCTGTAGTCTTCTGAGGTCAGATTTAGAAGCTGAGCTGAACCAGACAGTTACTGAAGTGCAGAGGATGGGTTCAATGATGGTGGAGTAGAACTGTTTCAGCAGCTCCTGTGGCAGATTAAACTTCCTCAGCTGGCGAAGGAAGTACAACCTCTGCTGGGCCTTTTTCACGATGGAGTCAATGTGAATGTCCCACTTCAGGTCCTGAGAGATAGTGGTGCCCAGGAACCTGAATGACTCCACTGCAGTCACAGGGCTGTTCATGATGGTGAGTGGGGGAAGTGCAGGGGGGTTTCTCCTGAAGTCCACGATCATCACGTTTTGAGCGTGTTAAGCTCCAGGTTGTTGAGAGTGCACCAGACAGCCAGCTCTTTTACCTCCTGTCTGTAAGCAGACTCGTCACCGTCCTGAATAAGGCCGATGAGTGTGGTGTCATCTGCAAACTTCAGGAGCTTGACAGAGGGGTCTTTAGATGTGCAATCATTAGTGTACAGGGAGAAGAGCAGTGGGGAGAGAACACAGCCCTGGGGAGCTCCGGTGCTGATTGTACGGGTGCTGGATGTGTATTTTCCCAACCTCACTAGCTGCTGCATGTCTGTCAGGAAGCTGTTGATCCACTGACAGATGGAGGTGGGCACGGAGAGCTGATTTAGTTTGGGCAGGAGGAGGTTTGGGATGATCGTGTTGAAGGCCGAGCTGAAGTCCACAAACAGGATCTTCACATAAGTCCCCGGTCTGTCTAGGTGTTGCAGAACATAATGCAGTCCAATGTTTACTGCATCGTCCACAGACCTGTTTGCTCTGTAGGCAAACTGAAGAGGATCCAGCAAGGGCCCAGTGATGTCCTTCAGGTGGACCAGCACCAGTTTTTCAAATGACTTCATGACTACAGACGTTAGAGCCACAGGCCTGTAGTCATTTAGTGTAATTTTGGATTTCTTAGGGATGGGGATGATGGTGGAGCGTTTGAAGCATGAAGGGACTTCACACAGTTCCAGCGATCTGTTGAAGATCTGTGTGAAGACGGGGGCCAGCTGGTCAGCACAGGATTTCTGACAGGCTGGTGTAACACAATCTGGGCCTGGTGCTTTCTTCCTTTTCTGCTTCCGGAAGACCTGGCGCACCGCATCCTCGCTGATTTGAATTGCAGGTGTGGGGGAGAGGGGGGATGCAGGAGGTGTCTGGTGAGAGTGCTTGATTGAAGAGGTGTTCAGGATGGGTTGCAGGAGCTGTTAATGGTGTGAACGGTTGTTTGGAGAGGCATTCAGGGCTGGTTGCAGGAGTTGTGAATGGTGTGAATGGTTGTGTGGGGAGGCGTTCAGGGCAGGTGATGGGTGTTCTTTCAAACCTGCAGTAAAACTCGTTCAGATCGTCTGCCAGTCGTTGATTCTCCACAGTGCTGGGGGGTGGTGTCTTGTAGTTGTTAATCTCTTTCAGACTTTTCCACACTGATGCGGAGTCGTTGGAATTGAACTGAGTCCTTATTTTTTCAGAATAATTCCTCTTTGCCACTTTGATCTCTTTTTCCAGTGTGTATTTAGCCTGTTTATACAAGACATTGTGTCACAGGTCGGAGCGGACCACAGATGTCGTGAGTCTCGCCCCTCCCTAGTTTCCACCTCGAGGAGGTCCCAAGAACACCCCAATGACCAGACACACGAGAGAGAGTCAGTATAATTAAAACAATCTTTATTTAAATTATTTAAAAGGTGTGAAGGGAAGGGAAAAGGGAATCTAAAATCCACTCTTGGGGCCAGAGTGTATAGGTCCGAGTCGCTTCTGACTCTGTCACGGGGACTCTCAGGTAAGCCTGTAGGTAATTTGTGTCCTTTCCTTCACGTGACTCAACAGGGTTTTTCTCAGTAGTGCCTTTGTGTTTCTCCTGCAGGAGAACCGTCGGTGGGACCCTTCCAGTCCCTGCACGCAGAGTAAAGAAGGTAAGTAATTCTGATGAATTGGGTGGGGTGCGTACCTGACGCCGTTCGCCACGAGATTCTAGGTCCGCGGTTGGAAACGCCTAAAAGGTCCACAGGTAAGTATGCAGGTGAATATATTGGGGTCTTGGCCTTCGGTGTATAGGTAAGTATGCAAGAAAGATACACAATCCTTAACTTCGATTTTCGTCCAGGTAAACCCTACGGATGGAGTTTGCAGGTGAGTATGCAAGGGCGATGCACTGGTATTTCACTCGGGGCGTACAGGTAAGTATGCAAAAGGACAACTGGGTCTTTACTTTGGACGTACAGGTGAGTATACAAGGGCAACTAGAGCTTGACTCTGGGCATACAAGTAAGTATACAAGGACAATACGTTGGCTCTTAGCTTTGGGCGTACAGATGAGTATACAAGGGCAATATGCTGGCTCTTAGCTGTGGGCGTACAGAAGGGCATACAAAGAGCAACTGGAGTTGGACTTCGGGCATGCAGGTAAGTTTACAAGGGCTATACACTGGCTCTTAGCAGTGGGCGTACAGAAGGGCATACAAAGGGCAACTGGAGTTGGACTTCGGGCAGACAGGTAAGCTTACAAGGCTATACGCTGGCTCTTAGCTGTGGGTGTACAGAAGAGTATACAAAGGGCAACTGGAGTTGGACTTCGGGCATACAGGTAAGTATACAAGGGCAATACGCTGGCTCTTAGCTTGAGGCGTACAGGGGCAACTGGAGCTTTGCTCTGGGCATGCAGGTGGGTATACAATTACAATACTGAATGGATACAACTCACAGACCCTCGAAGAGGTGGACATCAGGCTTTAGCCCTTTTCAGCTCGGGAGTAGGGGTGCTCCGATCACGATTGGCCGATCGTTATGCGCATCTCGTCAGTAAAGCCGGTTATCTAATCAGCAGTTAATTCCATCAGGTGCGTGATTTCACATAGAGCAGCTGTTACTACACAGAGCCATTGTTAATAGAGAAGATGCGCAAATCCACTTCATTTTCAGCGTTTATTGGCGCATCTTCTCAGTTAACAACAGCTCTGTGTAGTAACAGCTGCTCTATGTGAAATCACGCACCAACCGTGGAAACACTCCCACGACGACTCAGAGCCTCAAGCTCAGACCTGTAGGACTGGTAACAGACAGACAGAATTCCTTTACAAATTTACTTAGCTTCAGTGAATATATGGAGAAAGACACACCACCTCTCGAATTTGACCAACAGTGGATAGAAGTACAGATTGAAGTTGCTGCACGTTGGGCCTTCCACGGCCTCAGCTGGTGCCACCACGCTGGGTGACTTCAGGTAGGTTGGTGCCACCGAGTATGTACCCCAGGAATGACTCGAACGCTTCCCTCTCCTCTCTTCCAGACAACGGACCAGTGATCTAGACAGGGGCGAACCTCTGAAAGCACTCCACAAACAGGTATTCATACACAAGGGCTAAACAGCTGGATGTTCATATAGCAGCCAACACTTCTCTCAGTCGTCGTCCCCCACAATATGCACACTGTTCCTTACTTGCTATTGTTGACACGTCACCACTCGGCGGAGTAGGGGTCCAAAGCCACGAGCGGGCATGTATATAATAGACGGTCGTCTCACAACACCGGTGCACGTTCTTCTCTACAGGGTTTTCTCTCCCAGCCTAGAGGGTGATTACTGACAACATGACACAGCACGACACTGCAGACTTCAAGTGTACACACAGCAAAGAAAAGGACTCGCCCACTGCACTCCACACACTCACAGTGAATTAGGGTCAAAACCACATAGGACCGGGGATTAGTTCCTGGACGTTGGGGGCACCGATGCAGCAGACGGCCAGAGGAAACGTCACAGCCACGACAAGGCACCAGACTCCTTTTTCGCTGGTTCCGGCTCACCCACCAATCCTATTACGGTGGGGCCGCTCACACTGGTCACAACTCACAAGAGGTATATGGATATTCCACACTTGCAAAATAACTGTTGACTCGATGAATATTTCAGTGTACTCACACTTTAATTAACACTGGATCTTTCCACTTCTCTTCCAGATAACCGACATCCGACACAACTGGCAGCACGATCTCCTTCCTGCAATCCTAGCAGATCTTCAATGTGTGTTAACTTCACATCACACAATGCATCTGAACACAATGCTCCAATAAAGATATTCGTATACTCAGCCCTGTGTGTGTATCTCTCTTTGCCCAAGCTCCACAGTACACCATACACTCTCTCTCCAACTCTCTCCTCCGCTCCGTTGCACCCACAATAACTACTGGGAATCACCAACCACTTCCTGTGTTTCTGATGCCCTATTTATTTGTCTCTTCACCGAATTGCCCAATCAGTGATCGCCACGCTCAACAAGACACCCGTTCCCAATAACACGCCAATTTGGGTTCGCCGGCGTTCCCGGAAGTGGCGGTGTTTGCGATATATGGTCCGGGCGGAACTAATCTTCCTCATTTTTGGTTCCGCCCAGTCACTCTGCCACAATTGCCCCCCTTCACGTAAGCATCTTCTTTGGCCTGACGGAGCTGTCTGAGTTTTGCAGTGAACCACAGTTTGTCATTGTTGTAAATTAGTTGAGTCTTTGTAAGAATACACATATCCTCACAGAAACTGATATATGATGTTACGGTCTCTGTGAGTTCATCCAGATCGGTGGCAGCAGCTTCAAAAACACTCCAATCAGTCAGGTCAAAACAAGATTGTAAATCCTGCTCTGCTTCATTAGTCCATCTTTTTACAGTCCTTGATACAGGTTTAGCTGATTTTAGTTTCTGCCTGTAGGACGGTATAAGATGAACCAGAAGGTGATCAGAACGTCCCAAAGCTGCTCGTGGAACAGAGTGATATGCATCCTTTATTGTGGTGTAACAGTGATCCAATATATTACTTTCTCTTGTGGGACAAGTAACATGCTGTCTGTATTTTAGCCAGTCACAGACATGTTTGTTGACTTCTAAAACGCCATGGCCAATCAGAGGAGTTTAGGTTGGAATCCACTCACTCACCACTCCAGTCACCGTTTTTTGTCCAGTGCTGGGTTCTATCATGCTTTTTTCTATCAAAGACATTTAAAAGTTTCATCGTGTAGATTGTATTCATTGTATTTTTATTTATTTTTTAACAGTGTTAGATTACGATGAATTAGTGATTTTTAATAAATTTAAAGGGTGCAGTCTTTGCATGCTGTATAGCCTACAATGTTTTATTCAGAATTTAAATAAAACTCAGAGAAAGCTAAATTGTATAAAACATTATATAGAAAAATATAATTTCAGAAGCACGTGATACTGCAACGGATCTGGTCCAAGCGCAGGATTTAGGTAAATAAAACGGTTATTATTTGTATTAGGAGCCACGCAAAATCATGCTCACCTGCTTGATTTTCTGATTAATTTAACAGCATATTTGTGAACATGTAAATTGTAAATACTTTATTAACAAGTAATTGTAATACTTTACTATAATGTTCTATTAGTTAATGTAATGTAATCTATTACTATTGTAAAGTACTACCTTAAGAATATATTCACTTGACTTTTTTTTTTTAACAGCAACACCCCCCCCCCCCATTCTGATTCAGCTCCCTAAAAAATATAAAAGCGCCCCCGCCTCCCCCCCCCCCCCAAGTCATGTGTCCTGGAAAATGATGGTCTGACAAATATGTACAATGATCAAGCGCAGTTGATTCATTTCTCATCATGTGTGTGGCAGGAAAGCCTGTGGCTGTTGAAGGCACAATAGATCAGCATGCAGCATGTTGAAGCTTGTTCAAATAATGACATAAATAATTTTTCCCATGTGCTGTTGACTGTTATGTGAATATACTTGTTAACTTGATAATAACTGCCTCAACTGAAACACCTGAATATCTTAGCACACATCACAATGGCCTGGAAACGTTGTTTTCCAGTGGACTGGAAAAAGACCTGCAATCCTGGTACTTCATTACATAGACTTTTCTTACTAGAGACTTCACCGAGGCTTACGTGATGCTCAAAGGACATAGTTTAGTTTTAAAAAGTCAAGTCACCTTTATTTATAGAGCGCTTTAAACAAAAAAGATTAATTTAATCCTTTTCCATGAATTAGAAAAACATTGTGTCAATAATGCAAAATGACAAAGGCAGTTCATCATTTAATTCAGTGTTAAAAAGTCTCAGATCTCAGAAAAAAAAGACACTGCTTTTATTGTTTCCTTTTCATCACTGAACATGCAAGCAATCCATGCTGAAAAGATGCATTTATAATTATGGAATTCAGAACAATAACCAAGACACAAACACAATCTGAAAACAGATCATAAGTAATGTAATTGTAATTCACGTACACGATTGGAATATTTCTTCTGTATTTTGTTGGTGTTAATTGTGATCAGATGATTCCACCATCGCTGATCTGAAGTACTCTCAGGTGCTGAGACTGTAGTGAATAGCAAACTGTGATCTTAGTCCCTTGATTGGGACGTCCTGCATCAGCACTGAGATGTGATGTTTGTGTGTGTCCTGTAAGAGCGGAGCAGTGGCCTGTCATCACAGTGTGACCTGAGGAGGGAAACTACAGAATGAGTGCTGTGACACGGATGTCTGCAACCCTGCGGTGGCCATCAGCTCCCCCCGCTGGACCGGAGCAGTGCTGACCCTAACCCTAACCCTAACCCTAACCCTAGTCCAGCTGGGACGAGCAGCTCTTGATCCTAACTACATTATCAGAAACTCTTATATTCAGAGACACCACTACGTACCAACACCATCCGTTTGAAAGCAATGCATCAGACTGACTTTCTGGCAAATGCCGTTTGAAAGGAAGTGCCTGCACCCACTCACACACACACACACACACAAAATACTGAAACTCTTCTAAATATAAACAGTGAGCTTAAACCCACAGCTTCTAAACGTGACAGCTAATTTGCTTTGCCTTATTTTTTAGCCGTAAACACTAACAACAGTAACTTTTTTGTTTTTGCTAATTCTAGAAAAATAAATGGATGTTTTTCATATTTACAGGTCATGTTCTAGAGGCTATTCCTACCTATAGAGCACCACACAATGTTTCTGTCATTTTTTCATTATTTCAGTTTTTATATCTGTTTTACTCCATTCATTTAAATAATCTTAAATATGTTGTACATTAATTAAACAATTTATTTTGAAATATTAAGTTGTATTTAACCTGAAGCATTCAATAAATCTACTCAGAGTTTCCTTTTTTCTTATTTCAACTTTATTATAAAGTGTTTTGCTGAATAACAATAGAAATGCAGGAAGAAAATGGCTTTGCTGTAACATCCATCTAATCACTAAGATCCTCACATCATTATCTGCATTGGTGTTGTGTTGGCCATCTGAGTGCAGAGTGGGTTAGGAGACTATTAAGTGGTTAACAGGAAGTGAACACAGAAGTGTGTGTAGGGCTGAGGGTTTACCATTTATAAAGATCATTTAGTAAGGTCTTCTTAGAAACCGCCTGAATCAACTTAAAACATCACTGGTTTCCTCTTTTTCAGAAGACTACAAATGTGCATATATTTCAAAACTCTGCCCACACAATAAATAAGAGTGTTTTCAAAGAGCACGCTGACAGTGATATTTAGAGATGAAGAGTCAAATTGGATTCTGATTCATACGGTTTTCACTGAATAACAACATGTGTTTCAGTTTCTTCTTCTCCCATGATGCATTCATTTAGACGAGCTGAAACATCACACAGGATTCCTGTGGAGTACTTATTGATTAAGCCATGACTTTGTAGCTTGAAAACCAGTTTGTTTTTGTTATTTTGTAATGTATCACTGCAGTATGTGCAGAAATGACCTTTGACCTCTGCAGTTCAGCTGTTTAAAAAAAAGAAAAGAACTATAAAACCACGTTTAGTTGAAAGATGAGACTTCTGCTAGTGCAAACAAGCTCTGGTGCTCGCGACACACAGGAACCAATTGAAACATGGGGACAATCTGTAAAGAGAACCGGTAATAAAGCACATGAGTGTGTGTGTGAGTGTGTGTTCTTCTATTTGAGCGCCTTCACGACGGAGGAGTAGGCCACGTGTATCTCCTCATCGCTGGGACAGGTGGAGGAGAACTCCTCTCGGGCATACGCCGCGTCCAGGTATCGCCACAGAGACGTCAGCGAGCGAGGGATGGAGAACCCTCGAAACTTCAGACACACCACCTGAGAGCCAGGAAAGAGAAGATCAGCTGCGTTCCTCCGCTCTTCTGCTAAAGCATCGCTCGGTCTGACTCACTTTGACGATGTGCAGCTTGGGCAGCAGGTTACAGTCGGCCAGAGTCAGCTGCTGACCGTCCAGGAAGGGGCGGGAGGAAGTGACATCATCATCAGCGCTGTTCTCATCGATCTCGTCCGGCAGAGGAGAGCTCAGGTAGTCATCCAGCTTCTTCAGGGCCTTCAGTAAACCCTTCTCCAGGTCTGCACCAGGAAAAACAATAGCAATTAAAAAACCCACAAAATGGTTTGACAAGTGCATTTTCCTTTCCCTGTGTGGACGTATTTCCTGTTCAAGCACATGTCGAGGCTTGTCATATTTACAGGGCTCTATATATTTTCTCTATGTGTGATTGATAGGCCCTCACAGTAATATGAATGTCCAGTCTGATATTCACACGAGGTTCATCTGAAGAATGCAGTTTAGTCTGACATCAGATGGCAGTGTGGAAAAGCTGAAACACCATCTGCTGTTTAGGATGCAGATATAAGATATTTTCTATTTTTTTTCTATTTCTGACACCTGCCTGACACAGAGAAGAAATTAAGATAAGCTTGTCTTAAACCATCCATGCAGATTTTTTTCATTTTTATTTTATGATGTCTATCAAACTACACCAAATACAAGAGTACGGAGAGCCCAAACGCTTCCTCTTCCGAACAGTCTGAAAGCACCACCAAGTCCACTCGTATCGGCGCGATGGGAAAGAGATTAGATTACCTCCTGGTAAAGAATCCAGTAGCACTGACAGCATGCACACAGTCTGAAAAGACACACCGACTCTCGTTCATTTAAAATAAACTATTCATCCAAATTTTAGCTTCAGACTCTCCTCTGTGAACATGCCTAAACCAGGTGAAAAGCCACAAGGTTTCAGCAAAACCAATTTGTTCACATGAAACACAAAAGATGGGATGTGACTGAACACAATCAATCACAGAACTCAAACATTTCTCTGTGTCTCACACTCAAGAGCCGGTCACACGTTTCATTTCATTGATTATATGCCTGTGAATCCACGAAACTCAAGCTCATGTGGATTTGACTGTTTTCCTGTACATTGAGAACTCCTGAGCTGTGAATTCCTATCATTTAAAGATATGTGACCAATAAAATATGAATAGCTCATGTTGTCACCTCTTGGCTAAAATGAATTAAATGCGCATTTAAAATCTGCAGGATTGCAGTGTTCTCCAGTAAAATGGAGAAGAATATTTGTATTATAAGTTAAATGATGTATTTGTGTAATAACGCAATGTTGCAGTGTCTGCAGTACCAATGAAACCGGTATTATTCAGACCTTGGACAGTTAGGCCTAGGCCTGTCTTTTTACACATTTCTAAAAGAGTGAACACCATTAGCAGCACTCTTGCACTCACTGTCGTTCATCTGCGGGTTTGAATTCTTAATGTAGGCGGAGAACTTGGAGAAGACATCCAGACCTGCGGTGTTTGATTCAGGGTTGCGAGCTGCCAGCCGAGGATATCTGTTGTGTCGGACGGAGGGATGAAGAGGAAGATATCGTAAACATTACAGCTGTGAAATGTAGGAACGGAATACAAGCACAAACAGTGATATGGAGGCAAATCAAGCATGTGTTAATGAAGAGAGTTACTTAGGAGGGCAGAGGGTTTCCTCCAGGAACTCTTCGATCTTGTTGGTGTCCGTCTTCACCTCGGAGCCGTACAGCAGGAAAGGAGGCTGAGCGCCAGGAGCCAGATCTTTGAGAATGTCTGGCTTCCTACTCACAACACAGAGAAAAAGGAATAGCAGACTACTTGTTTTCCACATGCTACTTGTGCAAAATGCTGAATGCATAATGTGCAGTTTGTTGGAGATCCCACAATGCAATGCCTTTAACATGACCTTCTAGTTCCAGTGTGAATGAAAATTTTTTTTTTTTTAAATTGGACCACCAATTTTTTTTGGAATACAATGTAGCATACTGTTGGTTTGAAATGGTACAAGTCTAGGTTTCACTTGAATTCATACATGTATGCATCTGTGTTAGATTCATGAATGCACAGAAACCCCACCTCTTCATGTCCACGGTGGTCACATTAAAGGTCACGCCTTTGAGCCACAGGA